>NC_085861.1:29712438-29724938 GCF_034702125.1 Engraulis encrasicolus | reverse complement strand
ACCTCCTGCTCTTCTACCCGTTTGCTGTAGTGTGCTGGTTTGCTACGGTGTGTCTTTAGAAGATGACTTCAAGGCTGTGCAGACCATTTGCCACAACAAGCTACCTTCTGAGGAAAACCTGGGTAACTGCAGGTTGAATACATCCTTTGTTCCCCACACAGCAGCTGACAGCAACATAGAGATGTCCAGTTGGGTTTAGACACAACACAACACAACACAACATGCTGCTAGGAAGCTAGGGGTGGGAAAAAAGTTGTCTTCTCCATGAATCGCACATCTTTGGTGAAACATAGAGATCTTCAACTGGATTTGTACAAAACACAGCAACTAGGAAGGTTAGGGCGGAATATATCTGTCCAGTTGGAATGGAACATTTCAGAAACAGCTGACAGGACAAGCAGAGATGGATTTGGACACAACACAGCATAGTAGAGGAGATATGTTCTTCTGGAGTCCGACAACCCAGAATAGCTGACAGTATAGGACAGAGATGTTAGACACAACATAGCAGTTACCTGTAGAAATGATACAGAGTGTTCTGCAAAAATGGGACATGGAAACAGTTGCTAGTAGAACAGAGATTTGTGCTGAACCACCTCTGACTGTGTTTTTAATAGTCTGACGGGTTTGACAGAAGATCAGCTGATGGCTAGAACAAACAGAGGCAGAACGTTCTGCCATATGTGTGTGTGTGAGTGTGTGTGTGTGTGTGTGTGTGTGTGTGTGTGCATGTGTGTGTGTGTGTGTGTGTGTGTGTGTGTGTGTGTGTGTGTGTGTGTGTGTGTGTGTGTGTGTGTGTGTGTGTGTGTGTGTGTGTGTGTGTGTGTGTGTGTGTGTGTGTGTGTACACTGAAACAAATTATTTGTTGGCGGAACATAAAAAAATTATGGAAAGTATTTCCATCCAATTTGATTATGCTACCTTAGCAAGAAATGTTTTTGTTGAGTCACATTAAGGTCAATATGTTGGATCAACATAACATGTAAGTGTAACTGTGACCTAAGTACAAGGGGTACAGCCAACATAACTTTTAAAGGTTATTTCAACCCTAATAGAAAGGGTTAATCCATCATAACTTTTACATGTTGCTCCAACATATTTGGTTTAGGTCTGGATGAACCAACTTCATGGGGTAGTTACAGCAGTATTTACATTGATAGACTCAACAAAGCAACATCTTGCTATGGTAGCATAATCAAATTGGATGGAAATACTTTCCATAATATATTTATGTTCCCACAACAAAATATTGTTTGGATTGTTCAACACATCTAATTAACTGTATTAAGACAATACTTGTCAAGCCACATGAACATCAAACATAATAAAAGTCAATCATAAAATCAATATACCTTAATTAATTAAACATTCATTGTTGTCCTTATCAGTTCAGATCAAGCTAGAAAACACCTCAAGGCACACGCATCTACCAATATGCATGTCAGCCAAGTTCGTCAGTTGTAAGTTGGTTCCAGTTGAGCCTATAAGACCAACTACAATAAAGTTACACGCAATAAAGTTGAAGAATTAGTTGCCTTTATTTTTTCATTGCACATGTAATGATCAAAGCAAGATACAAAATGAGGGTACCTCTTCAAGTGCAAATGAGAAAGATTAATTTCTCAATTTCTCTAAAAACTCTTAAAAAAAGGTACACTGTGCAGGAAACGGTCAAAAAAGGTACTGCAACTATGCTGCTCATTGAAACTGGGCTGCCTATTGCCAAATTTGATCTTTTCATGAAAGTTTGCTAAGTAATAAACAAATATTTTATAGTATGGCCCAAATACAGTCATTTTTGCAGCTAAAAATGGCAATTTCTTGACATTCAAAATGGCCAAGATCCCAGTTTCATGTATGAAAAGTGCAATTTTTCCCAGTCATAATGAATACTAAGAATATGATGGTGGTTAGGGTGCATCAGATGCCCCCTATGAAAAGATATTGCCTTGGCCCTATAGTAAAAATGTTCTACACCCAGTAAAAACACACTGTGTAAAATATTTTGAAATTTGGATGAAGTCTACCGGGGCCACCAGCCCCATGAAAATAGAAAATAATGGTGATAGTCAGAATCTTGGAATAGAAATGGACATTTTGCTGCATAAAGCTACCCAATAAAAACATATTGTCTCAGCTGTGTGATAAAAATGTTCTATGCACAGTAAAATCACTCTGTGTAAAATATGTTGAAATTTAGATGAATTCTACCGGGTCCACCAGACCCATGAAAATACAAAATAATGGTGATGGTGATGGGCAACCTGGATTCCAAAGCTGAAGTCCAGTGCCACATATTCCAAATGACATACCTAGTTTTACCTTTCCAGTTAGGGCAATGGGGCACCTAAGTCACGCCCTTCTACTTCCGATCCATGGGGCTGGAGCTCTCAAAATTTTGAATGAGAGTTAATGGAGCGAGTCAAGCTAAATCCTCATCCCGTTTGGCATGTGCTCCGGATTTCACATATGATGACAGTGAATTTGAAAGGTTTGGATTTGCGTCGTAAGACCACTCATTTTCGACACGCAAGAAACGTTATTTTAGCTTTTGTGCAAAACTATGTTAGAGACTACACGTGTGCCTCGCATATCTGACGTGAACCGAGGCACAGCCAACCCTACCGCTGCACTGCGGCAGATAATTGTATATTTTTGCACACACACAACTCAAAAATCGCTTGCCAAGTGAAGTCAACAAGCACACCATTGGTTGTTATTAATTCTGAGGCACAGCATATGTATGATCGACGGGGAAATGCGAGGTGGGTCGGAAAATAGCTTTGATCAGTCCATTACAGCCCAGTCAAAAGTTTTTGCGTTGCCAGCCCCATAAGCCGCCCGGAAGGGGTGGAGACTGACCGCAGAGATACACCAGCGGCGATCTGAGCGAGTCGAGCGACGGAAGTAATTGACTTTGCATTGAGTCGAGAGACAAAAGCGATTCTAGAGACTAGAGCGATTTGCGCGACGAGCGCGACAATTTGAAGTTGAAATCTTTTCAACTTTCTATGACGCGGTTCGGCGACAAGCCGCGACAGCCAATGACTGTATAGAGGTCAGTGACCACAGCCAATGGGAATGCTTGAATGCTTTGCCTTCTGCCTGTACGGACATACTCTAGTCTCCTCAATCTCTCGTATCGCTTGCTGCTACACTCTGTCGCTTGAATCGCGTCGCCGCTGGTGTATCTCTGCAGTGAGGTGCCCCATTGGACAAGTAAAACCAGGTAATTTGAAATCTGTGGCACTGGATTGTAGCTTTTGAATCTAGGTTTGCCATTGTCTTAAAACAGAGGTGGACAAACCGCGTGACACATTTGCCCCAGCCAATATAATGAACCAGCTGAGCCTAATTACCACTTAAGCCAGGTTGATGAGGTAATTAGTGAAATCACCTGTATTGGGAGCACAAACAGAAGGAATATCTAAGCAGGTTGTGTATTCAGTCGATCCACTTACACAGACTTCAGTCTCAGGACAGACTGATGGTCAAACTGCTATATTTAGGCAAATTTGCTCTTTTGCAACACAATATCAATTCCTTGCTGCCTTGGACCACTAGTATCTACTAGTGCTAGTATCAAGCAAGATATTGCAAAGCTGCATGACTGTTATATTTGTTTATTATATGGTGTGACGTCATCGGTCGAATGCTCCATTCATTTCAACGGGGCTCCCCAACGTTCGCACGTCTGTTATTTTTCGATAACGGACGGGTTGGTCTATAACAGACCGCTGTCAATGGCAACAAGACTTTTCACTGCTAAAGCGACTTTTCAACAAGACTCTAATCAGCTGCTGTGATAGACAACACCTGTTGTCCTGGCTACCTAGCTGTTGCCTAGCGGTGTTCCACAACGGCACTGTTTTGTTTTGCGCAGCAACAATCTTTTAACATTAAAAACTATAATAGACTTAACATTAAATAGGCCTAAAGAAATGTCCCCCCCCATGTGTGAATCATTTAAGTATATCCATATAATAAGCGGGTTAACTTTCGGCGAGTCGGTCGCTTTGTGGAATAGCAGCACTTCAGAGAGAACAAGACCCCTCCGCTCCGCGTCGGGGTCTAAAGATTCTCTCTGTCGTGCTGCTATTCCACGGTAGCGACCTTCTCGACGAACGTTAACCCTTACGTGTTTCACCTGTGGGCCTACAATTCATGGAGGAACATCTGTACTAAAGCTGTGAATGTTCCTTGGAATGCCTAGGCTACAAGGCAGTCAATACAACTGTATTGAAGAGTGCCATTACTCCACAGCACACAAGTGAACACTGCACACTGCACACAACAAAATTGCATTTATGCCTCACCCGTGCAAGGGGCAGCCCTCAGTGGCGCCCCATGGGGAGCAGTGCGGTGGGACGGTACCATGCTCAGGGTACCTCAGTCATGGAGGAGGATAGGGAGAGCACTGGTTGATTACTCCCCCCACCAACCTGGCGGGTCGGGAGTCGAACCGACCGGCATAACCGGCAACCTCTGGGATGCAAGTCTGACGCCCTAACCGCTCACCCATGACTGCCCACTTAAGTACAGGTTTTGGGAAGCCACTCTTTCCAACATCACATACAGTTGTATTGTATGTACTCTATTGAACTACTGCAGGGATTTCTTGAAAAAACATAAGTCATTCCAAGGAGCATTCACAGCTTTAGTACAGATGTTCCACCAGGTATTAACAGCTACTTGTACAATCCTAGGCCCACAGGTGAAGCACACAAAAGTCATACAACTTCGCAATCTCTTGCTTGATACTGGCAGTGGGTCAGCTGGTTCATTACGGTATATTGGCTATATTTGGAATATGTGGCACTGGACTTTGGAATCCAGGTTGCCCATCACTATCACCATTGTTTTGTATTTTCATGGGCCTGGTGGACCCAGTAGAATTAATCTAAATTTCAACACATTTTCCACAGAGTGATTTTACTGTGCATAGAATTTTTTTTATCACACAGCTGAGGCAATATGTTTTTATTTAGTAGCTTTATGCAGCAAAATGTCCATTTCTATTCAGGGCTGGATTGGGCGATAAATAGGGCCCGGGCACTTTCGGATTTAAGGGGGCCCCCTCGTTATTATTAGTGCCGGAGAACTGACTCACCGGTGGGCCCCGCACCTTAATGGGCCCCTATTTTCAGTAATGTAAAAAATAAAACAATGGGGGCCCACGAGGGTGCGGGGCTCACCGGGAAATGCCCGCCATGCCAGATGGCCAGTCCAGCCCTGTTTCTATTCAAGATTTTGACTATCACCATTATTTTCTATTTTCATGGGGCTGGTGGCCCCGGTAGACTTCATCCAAATTTCAAAATATTTTACACAGTGTGTTTTTACTGGGTGTAGAACATTTTTACTATAGGGCCAAGGCCATATCTTTTCATAGGGGGCAACTGATGCACCCTAATGGTGGTGCTAAGTATTCATGAAAAAGGTAACATTAGTGAATGGGTAGCATGAATTCTGGAAATAAACAACTAAGAATCTTACACAGTGTACATTTAAAAGCAGTGCAAAAACTGATGAAACAGACGGTTAGAATGAAACAGAAATTTGAAAGTGTACTTCCATTCTGGAAGGTAACAGAGATTAAGAGCATAAACTAAAACAAACACTGCAATGGCCACAGGTACGTTACCAATGTCGTTGAGGACTCTCTGCCGATCACACACACACGAAGACAATACGTTTCAGCTGGACAGTCCAGATCAACATCCTGGAAAACAGTAAACAAAACCCATGATTGAAGCCGTAAGCGGTATTTGTGGGCGCAAGTTTGGGGCATTTCTAACACACCCAGAGATGGGAAAAGTAGTATAGTAGTATATTTTGTATAGTTTATGAAAGGTATGAGGAGGATGTTGACGTGTGTGCCCTCACACTGCCTGTTTAGGCAATTGAATGTGAGATCAAACTGATGTTCAATTACCTCTCTTCGTTTTTGGTGTGGCTATGACCCCATTCTGGAGTATGTTTCTCAACAGCATCATTGGTAACTACAGTAAAAAATATTGCTTGCATGCAATTTCCCATTGGCAAAATACCAAGTCGCTAACTAACAACGGTGCTTTTGAGAAACAGGGTCATGATCTTTTCACGAGTGTTGGTGAGAAACTTTACACATACAGCTAAGTATACAGTGTGAAAAATTGTTACAATACATTACATTACACTTAGCTGACGCTTTCATGTATTCAAAGCGACTTACATTTATTACTTTTCAGGGTATTGGTTACAGGCCCTGGCGCAATATGGGGTTAGGTGCCTTGCCTTAGGCACTTTAGCCATGGATGGAGATGTAGTGACAGGTCAGGGGAGATTCAAACCTGCAACCAATAGATTGAAAAACCAACTCTCTAACCACTAGGCCACGGCTGCCCCACCAGCACAATTATTAGTATTTTGAACATATTGGCCCTTTTAGGCACATTGTCAACCAAAAATTGCATGAGAGAGAAAGATATGTCAAACCCCACCCATCCAATGCAAAAGAGTCTGCTCAAAGTTTGGTCTCCTAAGGGGGAGTTGTCTAAGGTGAAACTATGAGAAAACTATTACCCTTCAGCACGATCGTATTCCAGAACTAAAACCTGTATTGAGTTTAAGTTTTCTTCTAAGATAACTTCTGCTGCTTCAGTAATGCGGCCTTCGCAATGTGCCACAGCAAGTGCAACACCCTCATGGGTAGATAGAGACCTGCAGAGATCTACAAATCAGAGATGACTGGTGTTGGATTGAACGTGAAATTTGGCAAAGGGTTTGTGATGATGTGAGGGTGCTTTAGCAAAGCTGGAATTGGGCAGATTCGTGTTTGCAAAGAACACATAACTGAGGCCAAGATGGCACATCAATGCAAGAAGGTTTGGTGTGTCCTCCAGCAGTGTCCAGAACGTGGATGAGATGCCAGGAGACATGTCAGGTAGCACAGGAGGAGCCCACCAGAGCCCAACAAAATGAGCCTCGCAGGCCACTGATGTGTGCGATCTCCCTATGCCACCTAATAACGAAAAAGACAGATCTAGCTGCCGAGTTGTAACATACCACTTTGTCTGGCTCTTCATTCAGGTAGACCGTCAGCTCCTCAGCATGCACTCCCTCTTCACATCAATGTTGTCAGTCTGCGTATGAGGGCCGGTCAATGTATGCCAGGAAACAAACATGCAGGAAAAACATTTTAACCAACAGGAAGAATAAACGCAGTACAGGTACAACCACATTAAACAAAGGACACATCTCATTTATCTAGTAGCGTAGTGTATCGTTGGTACTGGCAGTGAAGTGGTACAGTACGTCACTGTTTGATATGGCATGGTGCAGCTCTGACACTTTTCCATTAGCCCCAAGTACTCGGTACCATTTCAGCACTCAGCCCTGGTTCCAAACGTACTGAAGTGATGCCAAAATGTGACGTCTGACCGTAAAAAGGTACACTGTGCAGGAAATGGTCAAAAAAGGTACTGCAACTACGCTGCTAATTGAAACTGGGCTGCCTATTGCCAAATTTGACCTTTTCATGAAAGCTTACCAAGTAATAAACTAATATTTTCTAGTATGGCCCAAATACAGTCATTTCTGCAGCTAAAAATGACTATTTCTGGAAATTCAAAATGGCGGACCATGGAGAAGATCCCCCTTTTCATGTATGAAAATAGCAATTTTTCCGTCATAATGAATACTTAGAATTTGATGGTGGTGGTAAGTATTCATGAAAAAGGTAACATCAGTGAATGGGTAGCATGAATTCCGGAAATAAACAACTAAAACTCGTACACAGTGTACCTTTAATTCCCCTGATCACTTCATGGGAATCGCAAGCCAGACAGACATGAGAATCAAATAAAATAATAATAAAACAGAGCAGCAACCACATCAACTGACCTGCAAAAGACTGTTATACAATTGCCTAGGACTGCTGTGTGTAAAGCCAGCTGTAGTTAGAACTGAGGTGAAGACAATGAGTTCAAAACTGGCTGAAGGATTGAAATTAGTGGTAGAAATGCAATATGATCCAAGACACCCTACTTCTCCCCATTACATTAGATCTCAAAATTTTAGCATTACTGTGATGCATGGCAGTGTGCATGTTTTACCTGAGTCATGGGCACCAGGATCCTCTGTATCTTCCTTGCATGAGAAGCACCTTTCTTGCTGAAGACCCGGAGCAGTGTTGTTGAAAGACCATCCAGCTCTGAGAAGAAATTCAACAGCAAACCAACTGTCATGATCCTCTTGAACTTGGCACTTAACTTGAAACAGGGCACAAAACACATACCTACAAAATACTTGTAACTTAAGACTTGTGACAAAGGTTACAAAAAGGCCTGATGGTCTTACTAAAATGAGGAAATAAACACACAAAAAAATCAACAAATAACTTACCTCGCACATGTTAAAAAGAGCAAGCCATCTGGATTTAAAAACTGCAATCGTGGGGGCATCACAAATTACTTCATGCCTTCAATGAGCAAAGGTCTTGGTCAGTTGAGCTGAGGACCCAAACGTCTTGAATTTCTGTTGTGACCAGAAAGACAGATAAACTAATAAAGGTGGAGACAGCTATGCAGAGAAAAATGTAAAATAATTACAACAGATTTTACACACACACACACACACACACACACACACACACACACACACACACACACACACACACACGCTAATAGTCATAGATTAGATACTACACAAGAACTTTCATCACCTTTTTCAGGGGCACCTTGTGAGAGGTAGCTGAGGTGAGGACCCTACAAACATCTTGAATGCTGAGGAATTAATATAGGTGAAAGAGACAGTTATGCAGAGAACAAAAACCCAAATAATAGTAACATATTCTACAAAGAAATTCAGTAAATGATTAATTACAAAAAATAACAAATTAACAGTATTTATATTTGCAACAATATGCATTTCTACCTCACTCAAGGTACAGTATATATTGAATGTAAATGCACTGGAATATCCTAAAGTGATCATTGATACAAAAAACTTGCTATGTCCTTTTTACACAACAAATGTAGAAGATCGAGTTTGAGGGAATGAGGGACAGAAGGGCGTTTGCATGTGTGTTTCACTAGATACTACTGGGATTTACTTTCAACTATTTCAAAGGTCATAGCCAATTAGGCCTACATACATTGGTAAGTGACCCACGACATGAATCAAACCAGCTGCAAACTGCAGCATCTAGTTCTACACACGACGCACCGTCGCACCCATTCAAACGCGCACCCATACACAAGCACACACAGCCCCTTCTGTCACGCAGTCTCACGTCTCGTCTTTTTTCAAACCGAAAAGTTCCACCGGCTAATCAACATTTACTGTGGCCGTACACACACAGTCAGACGGAGCAATACCAAAAATCAGCAGTAACTTTACTTCCCCTGTGTCATTGATGTGTGTAGAGCTACTGATGGTATCTACGACAGTCCTGGATGCATTTGAAATCAGACGCACACGGGTCTCGCAACGTCAATGCATAGAACTACAACGTTGATGAACCAGCTGTTGTCACCTAGCATAAATTAGCTAGCTGCCCGTTATGGGCTGCCAGGTAGTTTCTTTCGCTATAACTCTCAAAGTAACCGAAAATAATGTCACACATGCAAACATGCATACAGTACAACATGGGTGACAGCTTCCAAACTCCCAACAATAGTTACAACAAGGAGACTATATCGATAATTAGCCGCTAACCAGTTTGAATCGGTGAGAATTAGCCAGCTAAGCTTACTCTCTTGCTCATAAAACGTATGCCTTGATGCCAAAACTAAGTACACTAACGAAACGGGTGATATAAATGTGATTCTAGGAAAGTCATGATAAATGCAAACAGCCCTACAGTGGTTTACTTTTTTGACTTACCCGCCTTCAGAGTGTCCGCGGATATGTATTCATTCAAAGAACTCGGCAAGCTCGTTGTTTCCGGCTGCCACACACAATCCGCACACTACTGCCACCATCTGTTCTGGCGTTGTAAAAGCCATTGGTCATTTTATCCAAAGGAATTAGGTTGTGACAACATTACTGGATTTGGGAAGTCGTTGGTTATTGGGCATCATGCTAAAGTTACATAACTTCATTATGCCCAATCACAAAACATAATTATTCATGGTAGAAGTGACATGTTTCCCTTTGATTAATTTAACATACACAACATATGGCTTTTTTCAGTGCATGTGTGTGTGTGTGCGTGCGCGTGTGCGTGTGTGTGCGGTTCATTGGGTGGCGTTCAAAGTGTAGCCACACGTCCCTGCTTCCCATGAGCCACCTGGTTTCCTGCCAGCTCGGCTGATGCTCATGCTCACGTCAGGCACTATGTTCGTATTCATGCATTAGCATGCATACTGTTCTTGGACCAATGCAACCTGACAGCTTGCTGGGAGGTATCTCTGTCTCTGTCTAGCCTCATCTCACGGATCCCTGGGACACAAAGTCTGTGCCAGTTTTTTGGGTTTTTTGCCAAAAAGTGTTTTCTGTGATGGACTGATGGAAGTGTGTGCTTTCTCTATGTTATGTTACTGTGTGCTCTATCATGAGAAAACTGACAAACCATTGGTGAAATAGCCTACCTTTGGTGAAATAGCCTACCTTTTCAAGTCAGCTGATAGTTCATTCTGCTTGTAAATTGCTATAGCAATTTAAGTTGTGCCCACTCCAAACAATCCCTAACCTTAACCTGTCAGTAAAGAAATGCTTTTAAGAAATAACTTTTGAGAAATAACTTTTGAGAAATAACTTTTTGCACTTGGTCGATAGACTACCAATTTCTAAACAAAAGAATGCTAGCAGTACAAGCTGTGCCTAGACCAAAACAATCCCTAACCCTAATCTGTCAATATTTTTGAGAACTACTTCTTTCAAAGTAGAAAAAAATCTAAGACAACACAAGACTGGAACATAAGACTGTGGCAACATGGAGCATGTGGGAATATCGAGAAAGCACTTCCATGGGCCCACCAGGAAAAGCATGTCTGTGACCCCATCACTAGTTTTGTGTCACAATGGTCCATGGTCATTTCACAGAATTCTGTGGGACTATGTTGCTCTGTCTCTGTCTGTCTGTCTGTCTCTCTCTCTCTCTCTCTCTCTCTCTCTCTCTCTCTCTCTCTCCACCACCACTTTCCCACACTCTCTCTCTCACTTTTTTGCTCTTTTTCTCTCTCTTTTTTGCCCTCTCATTTCCGCTCTTCTTCCCTCCTTCCCACTTTCTCCTCCTCTCTCTCTATCTCCCTCTGCCTCTCGTTCTCTTTCCCATCTTCATGATCATTCTCTGTATATCTCTCTCTGTTTTGTCTTTTTTCTGTGTCTCTGTGTCTCTGTTGTCTGTTTGTTTGGTTTGCTTTCTACTTTGTATTGTTTTCTCTCTCGTTGTCTTTCTCTGCCTCTCCTGATTTCCCATTGCTATTTCAGGCGATGTAGATCCGTTTGGCAAATAAAAGTGTGAGTGTGTGTGTGCGCGTGCGTGTGTGTGTTTGCGTCCGTGCATGCGTGTGTGTGTTTTCGTCCGTGCGTGCGTGCGTGCGTGCGTGTGTGTGTCTGTGTGTGTGTGTGTGTGTGTTGCCTTGGCCCTGTGTGGGTGCTTGAGGCTCCTTATATTATGCTGCAGTCTCTGTGAGATCCTCAGAAGGCATTGGGCAGCCCACGGATCCAGCCTGCGCTCTGCTGAGCTGCATTCACTGTCAGCTTGACACGCATACAGGCCCACATGCACACACGCACGCACACACACACACACACACACACGCACGCACACACACACACACACACGCACACACACACACACACACACACACACACACACACACACACACACACACACACACACACACACACACACACACACACACACATTCTCGCTGTTCACAGGACATATGCAAATTGTGGCAACTTCAGGTTCCAACAATTCTTTCTGCCTTTCTCTCTTTCTTTCTCTTATTTATTTATTTATTTATTTATTTATTTATTTAGGTGTTGAAGAAGCTCAGCAGGGCTTTGCAAACAAAGCTGCGTAACAGAGAGGCAATACCACGCTTGAGTTCTGTCGCGTCCACAACAATGAAGATGGAGCTGGGTTGGGCTAGGAATCGGCAGCGATGGCAGTATCGAGTTGAGCTGAGCTGAGCTGAGCTGAGCAGGTCGTTGATGAGTGCTGTTGTCAGCAGGCGGGATGAGGCTTTTTATCTGTCTGTCTGTCTGTCTGTCTGTCTGTCTGTCTGTCTGTCTGTCTGTCTGTCTGTGCAGCACGACAGCTCACTTCACAAAAGCCCGCTGTCCCACTTCTTTGCAAGCGCCATGCCTCTCGGGGGGCAATCGCTATTCCGACATAGCACTATTCCGACATGCCGCTATTCCGACATGCCGCTATTCCGACACTTTTTAGGGGTTAGGGTTAGGGTTAGGGTTAGGGTTAAGGTTAGGGATGTCGGAATAGCGGCATGTAGGAATAGCGGCGGACGGTGGAAAACGTGTCGGTATTCCGACAATAGACATTAACG
>NC_085861.1:29672438-29674938 GCF_034702125.1 Engraulis encrasicolus | reverse complement strand
ACACACACACACACACACACACACACACACACACACACACACACACACACACACACACACACACACACACACACACACACACACACACACCCTAAACTGTCTGCTTCGGTACTTACAGCACTGATGCTTTAATCCGGCACTTTTAATGTGGGATGCGGTTTTAAGTAGATAAAGCACTGCTTATGGTGGCTTAATTTATGTGATTTGGTGCTCAACATGAAAAAAACAACAACTTTACAAGGAGTGTCTCTCTGTTTCTCTGTGTGTGTGTGTGTGTGTGTGTGTGTGTGTGTGTGTGTGTGTGTGTGTGTGTGTGTGTGTGTGTGTGTGTGTGTGTGTGTGTGTGTGTGTGTGTGTGTGTGTGTGTGTGTGTGTGTGTGTGTGTGTGTGTGTGTGTGTGGTGCCTGAATGTGTGAAAGCACATTGCAATTCTATTCGACTGGACTAGATTAACTCTTACATGTCAGAGCAGTGTGTGAAGTGAGTCCATTTACCCACCTAATGCTCTGCTCTCTATCCCTCTCTCACTCTTTCACTACCCCACCCTTATCTATCTCTCTCTCTCTCTCTCTCTCTCTCTCTCTCTCTCTCTCTCTCTCTCTCTCTCTCTCTCTCTCTCTCTCTCTCTCTCTCTCTCTCTCTCTCTCTCTCTCTCTCTCTATCGCTCTCTGCGCCATAAGCTAAGATGATCTAATGATCCTTGATGCAATTTTATTGCAAAAAATATCTGTCAGTTTCTCAATCAGCATACATAACTTTGAAATGTTTTAAACTTTGATTTGAGTATTAAACTTCGTCAAATATTTACGCTTCGTTTCACTCCTGTTCGCTTGCCTTTGCCTCACTCATAGGAATGAATGGCGAAGTTCAGTTTGATTGGCGTATGTGTCCCTGGCGTTAGTACGGGGTGGGCGATATGGACAAAAAAATAGTTTCTCATTATTTTTTAGGATTGTAATGATAATGATATTTCCCAATATCTTAACAAAACCCTTTCTTAAAGATTACAATAATTACAATGACTAAAAGAATAGTGAAAGATGTCGCATGGTGTAGTACTTTTTTTCCTTTTAAGTCTGGCTCTGGCTTTTTGTGGCGCCCAGGTGAGGAGTAGCACTGTCACCATGTTAAATTGATTTGTTGAATAATAACAATGATAGATGATAGATGACAGATATTGTCCACCCAAACTGTGCAAACTACTTAAAGTGGTAGTTCGCTATTTTAGACATTAAGCCCTGTTTGTGTGACTTCTGGGGTGAAGTATTTTGACATTTGGTGCTGAACGGAGCATTTGGGTATTCAAGACAACCTCCCCCACACCTTTACATTGACTCCAATGAAGCACTCAAGCAATCGATCATAAAATGGCATTAAACTTTCGTTTGCAGAGACATGAAACTCACCGAGTGGTCAGAGGTGGGCAGCGATACGTTGGCTCGAAAATCACCGCGAAATACGCTTCCAGAGAAGATATATTCATTATTGTCCGTCTTCATTGATTGTATTGGTTTGACTAGTATTACTCCGCGCGACCGGAAATGGGGGTGCGTTTGTTTACGTTACTATCTATGGTTTGTATGCAAGCTGTAGTTTTTGTAGCCAGTCCCGCCAGAAAGGCTATGGTCCCGCTCAAAGATAGCCGTTCTACCTCGCTCCTTGATGTCTACATAAACAACACACTATCGCTACCTACTGGCTGGATGTCTACTGCTATTCAACGGCGTCTGGGGAAAAATAGGTCCGCCAAATGCTAAACAACAGTTAGAAGGCATATTTCGCTGCAATTTTCGGGTCAATTTATCGCTGTCTACCACTGACCACACGGTGAGTTCCATGTCTTCTCAAACAAAAGTTTAATGCCATTTTATAATCGATTGCTTGAGTGCTCTATTGGAGTCAATGTAAAGGTGGGGGGGCTGCAGTCTTGGATACCCAAATGCTCCGTTCAGCACCAAATGTCAAAATTGTGATGAGAACATCTCTACTTCACCCCAGAAGTCACACAAACAGGGCTTAATGTCTAAAATAGCGAACTACCACTTTAAGCTTTATTCTCTCCCTCTGCAATGCCAAAGCTATGTACCGTTACTAGACCCTCTTTGCAGAACTGTCAGTGTTTGATTGTACTACCTTGACATAAATATATGCAAAAGTTCAAAGATGCATGGATAGCATTGACTCTACGTGCTAATAATCCGAGGAGTGTTCAATAATTCAAACGAACGAAGTTTACCGCACACTTCTTTGACTTATTCCTCATGTATTCAGAGTAAACATCACGTTTCGCCTCTGTGTGTGATCAGGAGTGCTCAGGAATAGATTGAATACGTGAGTATATGCAAGTAGCCGTCGGCATGACGGAATGAGATGGAAAACATGACCATATTTTTTTCTTCCCCATGTCCATATTTTTCTTCTTCTTTCGTTTCTTCAGTTAATGGGAAAGAGGATGGCTTTCATCTGCTTACGGAATAAATAAAAGGAACACTGCTGTTTG
>NC_085861.1:29654938-29657438 GCF_034702125.1 Engraulis encrasicolus | reverse complement strand
CTACCCAAAGTAATGACATAAAGAGAAAAGGCAGTTGAGGACAAGAGAGGAGAGGGAGGGAGAAAAGAACTTAAAATGGAGAACAGAAAAGGACAGAAGAGAAAATCAGGGCTGAGGAGGGAAGAAGTGAGGAAAGTAGAGGTAAAGCGAGGTAAAACAGTGAAAGAAAAGAACAGGGTAGGAGAAGATAGACAAAAGAGAAGAGAAAGAACAGAAAAAAAGCTACGAGAAGAGAGTGAGAAGAGAACAGGACATTTGGGGTGAAGTGTGATGGGAAATAAAAGACTATCTGAATGAATACTTAACAAACAGAGAAGCTATAGCTCCTCTGGCGACCCAAAAGTAGTGCGGAGAGTAGAGTGGAGGGGCAGAATGAGAGAAGAGATTCTAGAAGCGACGCAATGGTTCCCCTGCATCCAAGACACTGAGAAGGAAAGAAAAGGTTCAGGGAAGGGGACAAAGCGGGTAGGTGAGGAACAGTAACGTGCGGTCAACTTTATGGCTGGTGAGGCACTGACTTTTCCAATATCAGATTTTCAAATATATAATACTACAGCTACAGTATAAGTACATTTTTGTAAATTTACCAAATACGCCTACTGATAAGTTTCATATGTCATAGCTTTCTTAACATAAGGTAGGCCTACAAAATAAAACATGCTGCATTTCCGTAGAGAAAATGTTATTAGATCTCTCACTCTCTCTCACTCACACACACACACACACACACACACACACACACACACACACACACACACACACACACACACACACACACACACACACACACACACACACACACACACACACACACACACACAGGATTCAAACAGTGGTCTCACATAAACCACACAGCAGCAATGTGGACAAACAGAAGCATCACGGCAGAGAGAGCTGGAGAGCAGAGCAGAGGAGAGGAGAGGAGAGTAGTGGGGAGGAGATGAGAGGAGAGGAGAGGAGAGGAGAGGAGAGAGGAGAGGAGAGTAATGGAGAGGAGAGGAGAGGATAGAGGAGGAGAGGAGAGGAGATGGGAAAAGAGAGGAGAGGAGAGGAGAGGAGAGGAGATGAGAGGAGAGGAGATGGGAAAAGAGAGGAGAGGAGAGGAAAGGAAAGGAAAGGGAAGGAAAGGAAAGGAAAGGAGAGGAGAGGAGAGGAGAGGAGAGGAGAGGAGAGGAGAGGAGGAGGGGAGAGTAGTGAAGAGTGTAGCTCCTTCACAGCCCACTGCTCTCACACACACAGGATTCAAACAGTGGTCTCACATAAACCACATCAGGGCGGATGCTCAATGAAAGACACACACACACACACACACACACACAGGATTCAAAACATGGTGTCATATAGACCGCTGAGCACCACGGCGAACAAAACTGGTGTGGTAGCTTTTGTGATAAGCACAGGATTCTCGTGCAAATGTAGGCCTACATCTACTTGTACGAGGCTACGGCAAACGATGTGGGACAAAGGTGTGGCAGGAAGCGAATGTCAACATTTAAACAGAGATTACTACACAAGCTTCGATATGGTCACCAAATATTTTGGGACTGTCATTTATGTTATGCCTACACTTTGATCAGAATTAGATCAGAGTCTTGTAGTTAGGCTACACGGGTATATTTGATTTACCTCAACGCCCTGTACTCAACTTTACAAACAGTTACAGGGCACATGAGAATCCTGTTCAGATCACAAAAGCTACCACCACACCAGACAGAATCACGGCGGATTCTTTATCTCCCCACGGGTCTCACAAACACAGGCTTCACACGAATAGGAAACACTGATCTTACCTTTAACTCGTAGCCTACATCAGGTCCAGGCGCCGCTCTTTTCCTTCACTTTTGGCGTTGCGCATGCTAACGTTACTTTAGCCGGCGCTGTTCATCCAAAGCCACATCTATTCGAGACGCCCCAAACGTCCAAAGCAATTTGGCATTGAATATGAATATGAGTAGCCGCGAGGATTTGTTTCGTGAGGCTCCTTAGTCCTTAGTAAATTGTTAAGTCGTGAAATCCCATGCGAATGTTCTTCCACACATTCTCGCCGGTTGCAAACAAGACACCGGGGAAACAAAAAAATAGTTTCTGTTGTACCACTCACTTTGAAATGATCGGGTAGTTGACCGGTCACCTGCAGCAAATCCTTCAGCTCTGTCGGTCCTCCATTCTTTATCACATATTTTCCCCTTGGAAATCCAACTTTGAGAATGGTCTTAGTTTCGTTATGAAATCCACTTGTAGCAGTCAAAGTGAGCAAGCTAGCCAACAACACCGACTGACTGTATTGTGAATTTCAGATTCGCTATGACGTAACTGGCCAGCAAGACTCAACGCCAGAAGGAGTCTGCGGCCAGGCTACTGCTGGCCTCACCACTGTATATTTCAGTGGGCGTTCAGAGTAAAGAAATGATAATCACAAGTAGAAAATAGTAAAAAAAATTATCAGGAAATGAGGGCACACCATACATACTTCTATTAAATGTATAAAAACGTTTAATAC
>NC_085861.1:29647438-29649938 GCF_034702125.1 Engraulis encrasicolus | reverse complement strand
TGCTGCAGAGAATGTGTAGGGAATGACACCCTTAACGCTAACCATGCCCATGGTGGAACACGCAAAGTCATGGGGAGAGAGAGAGAGAGAGAGAGAGAGAGAGAGAGAGAGAGAGAGAGAGAGAGAGAGAGAGAGAGAGAGAGAGAGAGAGAGAGAGAGAGAGAGAGAGAGAGATTACACATGATGACAGAAAGAAAATATGAAGTTTGAGCATGATACTGCAATATTCTTCGTACTGAAAGGGACCAGCAGGGAGACAGACTGACACAGAGAAGGCGAGAAATAGAGAGCAAATGAGAGATAGAGATTAAACGTGGCAGAAAGGAAAGGAAGACAGGGACAGACACAGAGAATGATCATTTGAGAAATGAACAGAGGAAGAAGAGGGAAGAAAAAAGATTGAATGAGAGGAACACAGAGAGAGAAAAGAAAGAAAGCGAGTGCTTTGAGCATTTTAGATGCTAGGAGCCAAGTCTCGGCAGGGCTGTTTGTCAGACTCTGTGGCAGGCTGACGGCGGAGCATGCCCTTCTTTGAAGAGGGGCTGCCCACTCTTTGCCCCCCACTGCCACACCCCTGCCGCAACCCTGCTGTACCCCTTCTGCCCCTTCTCACCTAACCTCACCTCTCCCCCCCAGCAACTCTGGGTTAATTAGCCCAACCCCCTGGAATCAGAGAGTTCAGCATGGGGCACGATGGAGGGCAGAAGAACTAACTGCAGGCAGGGGCTGTTGAGTGAAATATGGGGGCAAGGATGCTAGCAGCAGGCTATGGAATGAGGCGCGAGGGCAGTGGAACTAGCAACAGGCAACGTCTAGTGAACTATACGGTGCTGGCAGGGGCGCTAGCCTCTAGCAGCTGTGACAGGTATGGGGGCAGGAAATTAGGGGCTGTAGCGTCAAGGATTGGGGCAAGTAACACAAGCAACAGCAAGCAGTGGCATGCAGCATGGAGGCAGGACCGCTATTAGCAGGTAGTGGCTAGCCAGACCTCCATCACAACCGTGGGCTCTGCAGGTAGTACAGCCCTCCAGAACACCACCCCCTGCTGGTGCTGCTGTCTGATGTCTGCAGCAGGTGGCTGATACTGCAGGCGTGTACTCATCCACACAGAGACAAAGATTCACATATAGAGACATAGGCAATCACACACACACACACACTCTCTCTCTCTCTCTCTCTCTCTCTCTCTCTCTCTCTCTCTCTCTCTCTCTCTCTCTCTCTCTCTCTCTCTCTCTCTCTCTTTCTGCCGCATGGCATCACAACAATGCTTATGAATACAACAGCGTTTTGAATCATTATTTGAACATTTGAAAAAAAAATCCTTTCTTTTTTCCCTATTGTTGGCGAAAGTAAAGCTGCAAATACATTGCATTACTGACAGGTAAGGGTTTGGAATGGCTTTGGTCAGGGAGCAGCTTAACATTTTCGCATTAAGCAACAGCAATTCGCCACGCCGCTGGAAAACGTCTTGCCTCACCCAAGCCTGGTCACGTGACAAAACTGCTTTTGTGCGACATTGCCCTCCACAACTTAGCAAGAAAATGTGATGCACCAAACACATGGAATGCACTCCCTTGAAAATAACACCTTGTCATGCCTTTTTTAACACAGCTTTTCTATACTTCTGTTTTTCACTTTAGAAATGCACAGAACAGACACAGTATCACGCACGCACGCACGCACGCACGCACGCACGCACGCACGCACACACACACGCACACACACACACACACACACACACACATACATACACACATACATACACACACACTGACACGCACTCACACTCAATTAGCATGTTAAACATACGTGCCATGCCGAGCGTGCTGTTTTGATGTTCGCCGTAGCCGAAGGGAGAGGGCTGATGGGTAATCCTTTTAAATTGTTTTGACATGCACGCCGCAAGATCCGCCCTTGACGCCTGTCGCTCCTGGAGACGGCACCTTTCCCGCTCATCTCACTTTTACTCCCTCTCTTCTGTTCCTTCATGGAAACTCTCAAGTAGTTCATGTGTGACCGACGTGCCACATTTCAGCATTTTATGACTAGCAGAGGCATTCTCTGTTCGCATGGCAAGTCGGTTACACACTAGGCAAGACACAATGTTAATGTAGTATAGAGGCGAAATAGCGTGGAGGTATTTTTTACATTGCAATAGTGATGAAATATGTGTGAATTGTGGCAGACTTGGGAGAAATGTATTTTTGTGGTTATATACAGGAGTAGACCATGTGGATCCTTGCCTTGCTTGAGGAGTGATTATAGGGTCATTTCCACTGCTCGTTTTCTATCCGGTACAGCTTGACACAGCACAACTCGGTCGCCACTTTTCGATTGGGCACGGCACAGCTTGACTCAGCTCGAAAACCAGCCGGCCGGCTGATGTGAACTGAGTCGGTCTTACCCTGCCTACTACCCAGAATCCCCGTCAGCTCGTCCTCACCAGTGAGTCAAAAAATAATCATGGCGGCCACCAGATCATGGATCTCATGGATTGCTC
>NC_085861.1:29632438-29642438 GCF_034702125.1 Engraulis encrasicolus | reverse complement strand
GCATAGGGCTGTATATTGTGACAAGCACAGTGAGCTTTTTTTGCCAAGATCTGTCTCATCCATTTTTTTTTTCATGCGGCCCTTAGCAGAATTCTGTAATTTCAATTTAGCATAATTTCACTTTCATTTCAATTCATTTCATTTCATTCTCTCTATCTCTCTGCCTCTCTCTCTGTCTCTGTCTCTTTCTCTCTCTCTCTCTCTCTCTCTCTCTCTCTCTCTCTCTCTCTCTCTCTCTCTCTCTCTCTCTCTCTCTCTCTCTCTTCTCTTCTCTCTCTCGCTCTCTCTCTCTCTCTCTCTCTCTCTCTCTCTCTCTCTCTCTCTCTCTCTTTCTCTCTCTCTCTCTCTATCCTTCAGTCTCTAGCTTTCTTCACTCAGTCGCAGACACACAAAAACACTTTTCAATCTGATGTAACTGCTGATGCTGATGTAACATTATCTTTGGCAAAGAAGTTGTTTCTGGGGGAAGTTGTGTTGGTGTTGGTGGTTGGGATGGGGTGGTGTGTGGTGGTGTGGGGTGTGGTTGTGTGTTGCAAAAAAATAAAATATATAAATAAAATGCATCATTCCCTGTACAATCAATACATATAAATAAATAGGCCTACAGACCATTACTTCAAACATATTTCTGAACCCTACAGCCATTTTACACCATGCACACATTCTCACTCCTTACGCTGATTATAAAACTGCAATGTTGTCTTATTGAGGATAAGAAAAAATGTCTGTGAGAAGAGGTAGGCTATAATGTTTGAAAACAAAGTACAGGTGGGCTATTATACCATGTGTACGTAGAGAACTGATTAACATTTTGGGGAAACTGATTACTGTAACATTTTCAATATTTTACTGGGTCTCGTTTTTTCTAATTGGTTGTAAGATGTAAACATGTGTTCTGTCTGTTACTGTAGCATTTTCAATATTTTACTGGGTCTCGTTTTTTCTTATTGGTTGTAAGATGTAAACGTGTGTGCTGTCTGGTCTGTTACTAGAAGTTAGCATATTAGCTGACTCCTGACTCTCAGCATACAGAGTGACAGGTGGATAAATGGAGATTGATAGCATCAACAGGCTAGCGGGCAGGATAGTTTGACTGACATGGTGGATTAATGTGTGTGTGTGTGTGTGCATAGTGCGGTTGCAATTGTGTGTGTGTGTGTGTGTGTGTGTGTGTGTGTGTGTGTGTGTGTGTGTGTGTGTGTGTGTGTGTGTGTGTGTGTGTGTGTGTGTGTGTGGATGTGTGGGTGTCTTTATGTGCTTGTGTGTGTGGGGGGGTGTCTTTGTGTGCGTGTGTGTGTGTGTGTGTGTGTGTGTGTGTGTGTGTGTGTGTTTCCTAAAATCAAGACTAATGAACAGGGTGGTGTGATTGAGAGGAGGGTGCCACCATGTTTGCAGATGTGTGTATACAGTACAGTTGATGCCTCCAGGACAGCATCGGAGTTGTGGTGTGCGCATGTAACTTGCAGGAATTGTGTGTGTGTGTGTGTGTGTGTGTGTGTGTGTGTGTGTGTGTGTGTGTGTGTGTGTGTGTGTGTGTGTGCGTGTGCATGTGCATGCATGCATGCGTGCGTGTGTGTGCATACGTGCATGTGTGCGTGCGCGTGCGTGCTTGTGCATACATGCATGTGTGCGTGCATTGTGTGTGTGTGTGATGTGTGCCATAGAAGAGCGGAGGAGAGAGGAGACAAGGAGGAAGAAAGAAGAAAGGAGAGAGGATGGAAAGAAGAGGGTCACGAAGGGAAGGCTACAGAGGAGCCAGAGGATAGAGGAGACAAGGAGGAGAAGAAAGAAGAGAGGACACAAAGAAGAGGGTCAGGAAGAGAAGGCTACAGAAGAGCAAGAGGATAGACGTGGAGAGGAGACGGGATGTGAGAATAAAGAGGACAGGCATAATTAAACATCCATCACTCTCACTCCAGTTGAGCAGCCCTTTACTCCAAATAGGATGCTAAGTGCTTCCAGTGGTACTAGTGTGTAGATAGTGGACCAAGTAGGACCAACAGAAATGTGTAAGCACGCATGCACGTATGCACCCGCACACACGTACACGTACACACGTAGACACACGCATGCACGCACGCACGCACGCACGCACGCACGCACACACAAACATACACAGATATAGATAATATATCTATATCTTAATCTGGACCCTGAATCTGTTCAATTAAGTGTATAAGACTATATATAGAAATGGTTTACACACATGCATGTCCAAATATCTTTAAAAAACAAAGGAAATCACAGTGTTAGTAACATGACCTCTGATATCTTCATGATAATATAACAAGAAAGGAACCAGAAGTGGGATTCCCTTAAAAATCTGTGACACTCGCTGCATTTTGCAATTAAGCAGGCCTTCGTAAGCTCTGTTATTTTCGTCTTTCAACACTGGAGCTGAGATGAAAGAGAGAGAGTGAGAGAGAGCCCTGTCCTCTCTGCCTGAAAATAGCAGCACCAAGGGCAGCAGAGAAGGACAAAATATCAAAGGAGAGGAGAGAAAAGGAGAGGAGATGATAGCGGAGAGTGGAGTAGAGAAGAGGTGAGATAGAGAAATGCAGAGAAGAGAGGAGTGGAGAGGGGGAAATAGAGAAATGGAAAGCAGAGGAGAGGATAGTGGGGAGGAGAGGAGTGCATAGTGGAGAGGTGAGGAGAGATAAGATGAGAGTAGAGAGGATGGTAGAGGAGAGAAATGGAGAGGAGGTGAGCAGGAGAGAAGAAGGGAGGAGATAGCGGAGAGAAGAGGAAAATAGAAAATGGTTGGGGGTAGAGGAGAGTAGGGTTCTTCCCACAACTTTTGTCGTCTATTCAGATTCAGTGATTAACCATGAGACCTGATCTGTGTATCTGAAGTGACTTATCTGCTTTGCATTATTTTCTGTAGGCGACAAAACTTGTCTTGCCCAAATCTGCCCTTTCTGTGTTGATTAAATGATTAATCTTTCTTCGGTGCAATACATTTGTTTTTGTACATAACATTTTATCTGGGAGGGTTGTAGCTTTCATACGAGTGACTTCCGAAGCCAATTGATTTATTTAATGTCAAGTCATTAGCTGTTGTTCCAACAACATAGATCGGTGAAGTACTGTACACTATTGCAGCAGAGGAGGAAAGATTAGAGAAGAGGATAGAAGAGAAGGCAGAGGACATAAGAGGGGAGGAGAAGGGATGGAGAAGAAGAAGAAGAGCTGATGAGAGAGGAGAGGAGAAGATAATGGAGGGGGAGAGGAAAAGTATAGCAGCAGAGGGAGGAGAGGGAATGAGAGAAGATATATAGCGGGCAGGGGAGACTCTCAGGTATTACGATGTCCACTGAGTGTAAAAGAGCAGCGGTGTAATGGAGTCTGATTCCCCCTCTCAGACAAAGGGCAGTCTTTGAAGTGCACTGGCCTTATCTCCACGGCAATTGTGTTGGGCTCCCAGTGGCGGAGAGGAGAGGGGAGGAGAGGAGAGGAGAGGAATGGATAGAAGAGGAGAGGAGAGGAGAGGAGAGGAGAGGAGAGGAATGGATAGAAGAGGAGAGGAGAGGAATGGATAGAAGAGGAGAGGAGAGGAGAGGAGAGGAGAGGAGAGGAGAAGAGAGCCGAGGAGGGGAGAGGAGAGGAGAGGAGAGGAGAGGAGAGGAGAGGAGAGGAGAGGAGAGGAGAGGAGAGGAGATGGGAGGAGAGGAGAGGACAGGTGATGAGAGGAGAGGAGAGGAGAGGAGAGGGGAGGAGAGGAGAGGTGATGAGAGGAGAGGAGAGGAGAGCAGCCCATTACGAGTGGAGGTGAGCGGATCGTAATCCAGTGCTAGTGTAACGTGTGCCTGGCAGCCTTGCTGCCTTTAATAAAAGCCCTCCATGAGCACCTCTGAGGGGACCAGTGCTCTTGTCTTTTGTCCTTGCCAGGCAGCTGCCAAGCCGGCTGTCAGGCTGTCAGGCTGTCTTGTTTTCTGTCTAGCTTTGTGTGTGTGTGTGTGTGTGTGTGCGTGCGTGCGTGCGTGCGTGCGTGCGTGCGTGCGTGCGTGCGTGCGTGTGCGTGCATGTCTGTCTGTCTGTCTGTCTGTCTGTCTGTCTGTCGACTTGTGTTACTCTGTGTGTCTATCTGTAAAATCAAGCAGCCAATGGAGTGAGAGTGAAATGCTGCTTGGTTATTCTTTCAGTTTGTTTATTTGAGCACAATCTTCTCAATGGGGAAAAGTGGTTAAAATCCATTGGCACAGCGCCATCTCAGGGCAAGACAGGAAATGCACCACGCTGCATCTTCTGCCTCCTGAATTTCCTGGCTTCACCTAGTCCCCGTCCCCAGGTGTGCGTTTCATGACTTGTTAGCCCGGGTCCTTGATTACTTACGGGTGAGCCAACTGATCCTACCGTAGATCTGCATAGCAGCTGTGAACACGTTTGTGTGTGTGTGTGTGTGTGTGTGTGTGTGTGTGTGTGTGTGTGTGTGTGTGTGTGTGTGTGTGTGTGTGTGTGTGTGTGTGTGTGTGTGTGTGTGTGTGTGTGTGTGTGTGTGTGTGTGTGTGTGTGTGTGTGCGCCACCTGGCTGCAGAGCAGGTGCCTGCTTCATGAGTCATTAGCCCACTGAGTGAGCCAACTACGGATCTTACACCATGGGGCAAAGCCAGAGGATTGGCCTTCCACTCAGTACACACACACACACACACACACACACACACACACACACACACACACACACACACACACACACACACACACACACACACACACACACACACACACACACACACACACACACACATTGCGATGTGCCATCTTTAACTGGGTTAATGCATTGGCGAGGGAGATGAGGGACATTCCCAGTTGAATCCCATTTAAACAGGCCGATCACTGAAGCAGCCGGAGATGGAACGCATGCACGCATGCACATGCATGCACCGCCTTTTTGTCTTGAGATAAGAAAAAATGCAAAATAAAAACAGTAAGTGAGTGGGCAAGAGAAGTATGAGGTCAGTCACGTGTTTCACAGTAATCGTTCCAGTTCAACTTGAAGCTTGAAAATTACCTCTAACCATCCAACCAACCCAAGCATCAAAGCAAAAGTAAACATGATATACCGTACAATACATCAAAGGGTTTTCCAAGAGATCATCATTAGCATTGCATTCCGCCTTCTAGTTAATCATGACCCATTGCCTGCTTTATGTTTTCCAGAGAAATTCCACACAACATTAACCCACTGATGCATAAAGCACCTGGAAAAAACACCTGTTGAATGTCTTAGCCCTTTTTGGGGAAAAAAGGTGCCCTCAGCCTATAAAAACCTAAATATCGCAGCCTCTGAAGCACATAAAAACATGGAATAAGGTTGCATTTAAACACTAAGACCTTCTTAGTAACGTCCCTGTGCACAACCACTGTCCAGGTGCTGGTGTTGTGCAGTAAGAGTAATCCAAGTAAATGAAGGATGAATCACCGCACACTGGTATCTTTGCTGGTAGTGTATTTGGTGAACTACGCGTTTCGCTATTGCTTCATCAGGTTCACTGTGAACCTGATGAAGCAATAGCGAAACGCGTTGTTCACCAAATAAACTACCAGTAAAGATACCAGTGTGCAGTGATTCATCCTTCATTTACTTGGACTAAGACCTTCATGTTGCATTGGATTGTGTTCTAACATACCAACATTTTTAGTAAACATAGCCTATCTCAAATCTCTGAGACCGAAAGCTGCGCCATGCAGCTCCAGGTGCCAAAGGTCAATGTTGTGCAACACAACATCCAGCATCAATTCTTTAATGCAGACAAGTAATATATTAAAGTATGCATTATCACATAGCACTTTTGACAAAACGTGAACTGTTTTATTAAAGCATCAAGGTTCATCATGCATGATGACAGCAGACTACTAGCCGATGTACTTTAGTAGTACAGAAACTTTTCAGAAGATCCTCATGTGATATTTGGCAGACCAAGCTCTGTCTATGAGATTGGGATGACAGCCAGTCGATGACAACACTGTGTCTCTTTGGCAGTGGCAGTGGCAGTGGCGGTACTGGCCTGTTTTGCAGATTCAGACTGCGGGCCTGTGTTTATGCCACCAAGAATAATGGGATGATTGCAGGGTAGAGACCGAAGCAAGGCTTGTTGATTTTCCTGTGACAATCTTTTTGTGGTAGGCTGGCGTCCATGTGGTCAGTGATTCTCCACTTCAATCAATCGCTTGTGTTCATGGGCACTTTTTTTCATTTCTGTCTTTTTCCTCTACGCTTCTATTTTATTCCTGAATCCCCGTTGTCTCCCTCCATGACTTTCTTGTTCCACTCTTTCTCTCATTATCTTTCTTTGTCTCTCAGTTCCTCTGTCTCTCTGGCTGTTTTTGTTGTGTGCCGTGTTCACTTGTGTGCTGTGAAGTGTTGTGTCACAATGAAAATGGGAGTTGGAGTTTCCCAATGGGCTGTCACTTTCACTTTCACTAAATGTGTCTTTTCCCTCTTCCTGTCTCTGTCTCTGTCTATGTCTATCTCTCTCTCTCTCTCTCTCTCTCTCTCTGTCTCTGTCTATGTCTATCTCTCTCTCTCTCTCTCTCTCACCCTCTCGTTCTCATTTTTTTTCTCATGCTGAATGTCCATTCAGCCAGGCATGTGTCTGTACATTCATTTCTCTACAAGTGTATCTGAGGTAAACGACTAGTGTGCGTCTATGTGCCTCTGCCTCTGTGTTCAGGGAGGAATTGAGTCGTCTGAGGAATGATCTTCTCAGACTGTTGTTTTTGGTTAAAAAAAAATCCTGCACAAGCCCAATGCCATTCTCTGAATGAAGACGATCATCCCTCTTAATGAAGTTGCGAACACCAGAGACGTCTTGGCGTCATGTGTTGTTGCCATGTCCTCCTTTTTTTTTGATTTTTGGTGGGATTTTTGTTGTTTTTACACGTTTCCTTTCAGACTTTTCTTTCTTTCCACATCAGATAATGGTAAGACAAGCTGGATTAGAGATTGCGTCTACCTTTTTTGAAGTGCCACAGGTGAACGGCAAAAGAATGGATAAAACCAGAAGCCTTTTGAAGTCACACCTATCAGTCAGCTCTGATGAGAAAATGATGTAAGCACAGTAATCCTTTTTTAGGTGTGTGTGTGTGTGTGTGTGTGTATGTGTGTGCGTGCGTGCGTGCGTGCGTGCGTGCGTGCGTGTGCGTGTGTGTGTGTGTGTGTGCGTGTGTGTGCTCGTGTGTGTGCTCGTGTGTGTATTCGTGTGTGATGTGTGTTTGCGCTTTTGACAGACAGACAGGCAGATAGACAGAAAGAGAGTGCGTGTGTGTATGTATGTGTGTGTCATATTAATAAGACTGCCGCCTCATTTGTAAATTAGTGTGGTGGAATTGGATGATAAATGTAATTGTTGTTGAACATTAAAAGCCTATTTGCAGAGTCGTTATTACACTTATTGAACAATTTAATAAGTGATTAGTCAAATTCATCTTGCAGATGTGTCAAATCCTCTGTCTCACTGGTGTAATCAATCACAAACACTGGCGTGTGTGTGTGTGTGTGTGTGTGTGTGTGTGTGTGTGTGTGTGTGTGTGTGTGTGTGTGTGTGTGTGTGTGTGTCTGTCTGTGTGTGTGTGTGTGTGTGTGTGTGTGTGTGTGTGTGTGTGTGTGTGTGTGTGTGTGTGTGTGTGTGTGTGTGTGTGTGTGTGTGTGTGTGTGTGTGTGTGTGTGTGTGTGTACTGAACCAATCTACCTTCGTGAGGCAACTGCTATTGGAGCAGCAACAAGGTGGGGCCCTGGCTCTATGTGGGACCCAAATACTGGACCCCACTTGTTTTGACCCCTTTTGCTGGCGCAGTTTTGTTGTTTCTGGTAAAAGTAAAAGTGCAAAAACATTTCCTCACTGACAGGTTACGGTTAGGGATTGTTTCGGTGTGGGCACAGTTTAACATTCTCCCCACAAATATATTAAAGTGGGGCTGAGTGTGTGTGGATGTGTGATTCCATTCCTGTTTACTTTGGCAGAAATAAGAGCGGGAGAAAGAAAGAAATGAGAGAGAGAGAGAGAGAGAGAGAGAGAGAGAGAAAGAGAGAGAGAGAGAGAGAGAGGGAGAGAGATGTGAAAGAAACCGATTGCCAAAAAAAACTGTGAGCAGTGAGTATGTGAGTAGGAGAGAGAATCACACGCTCCTTGCCTTTATGCTCCGTTCCACCCCTATCCTCAATTGATCTCTCCTTGTCTCACCTCACCTCTCCTATCCTCTCTTCCCTCACCCAGCATGTCCAAAAACTCATCTTGGCTTCAATATGAAATAGACTGCTGCCAAATAACGAGTCTCTCAATTTCATAGGTTGTGTTCAACTGACAGGGGATGTGTGTTTGTGTGTGTGTGTGTGTGTGTGTGTGTGTGTGTGTGTGTGTGTGTGTGTGTGTGTGTGTGTGTGTGTGTGTGTGTGTGTGTGTGTGTGTGTGTGTGTGTGTGTGTGTGTGTGTGTGTGTGTGTGTATGTGCTTATATGTGGGTATGTGCACAATCATGGTTGTTTACCCTTAAGCATTCCAGTGAAAGACTGAATTGAACCTGGCCCTCCAATATTTCCGGCACATCAGCCATCAGAAACCTCTGTGTGTGTGTGTGTGTGTGTGTGTGTGTGTGTGTGTGTGTGTGTGTGTGTGTGTGTGTGTGTGTGTGTGTGTGTGTCTGTGAGTGTGTGTGTGTGTGTGTGTGTGTGTGTGTGTGTGTGTGTGTGTGTGCTTGTGTGTGTGTGTTTGTATGTGTGTGAGAGAGAGACGGAGAGAGAGAGGACGGACAGAAAGACACATATAGGGTGCTTAGCATCATGAAGTAAAAGAGTTGAAAAATGTAGTGTGTGTGTGTGTGTGTGTGTGCGTGCGTCTGTTGTTTGTGTGTGTGTCAGTGTGTACTGGGTTTCAAGGTCTCTTTTTCTTAGGAAGTTTGTGACAGCTGGTTTGTTTACCTCTGCCGGTCTGGTTTATGACTTGTCATGTCAGGTCTCACTGAGGATTTGTGACCAGTGACAATGGCAGGGCTCATGTAAGGGAGCCACAACGGACACAGTAAGAAAAAAAAAACCTTTTTCCAGTAATAAGACATCGAAATGTGTTGTTCATTAAAGACAGAAATGAATGATCGGAAAATAGTTGTATTTAGTACCAAAATAAAAATTAGCTGATATATTTCAATGATTTACATAATTAAGTTTGCTTTCACTGAAGCAATATTTGGTTGCGGGAATTTGCAGATAGTGAAATTAATCTACGTCAGGGGTGTCAAACATACGAGATGGTTCGATATAATATTATTATTATTTTTTTTTTTTTTTGCTTTTACAAAGAAATAACCGAAATGCGAAATTACACCACTGGAGGCAGAATCGAGACCTGCGTGACATTAACCCAATGGTCCTCTCTCTCTCTTACACTGTATTTGTAGTAAAGTGCACATCAGACTTCTAGTATAAATGGTGAGTTTGTACTGTGACAGGCATTTGATAAAGCTCATACATAGACCACATATATAGATGTCAAATGTTAATACTTCTTATTCGTATTGTATTGGTATTGGTTTTAATTAAATCGTAAATATAACTGTATTTGTATTGGTTCCTATTGAGCTCAAACGAGAAACGGGACATTAAAATGCGTTAAAATGTAGGAAATGACATCTAAGAAATACAAAATTTTCTGGGGGAAGACCACCAGACCCCGTGCCAAAATGAACTGTCCCCTATTTTATTAATTGACATTTGCCAATGAATGAATGAAATCAATGAAATTTTGCACAGGACTATCAGTATTGCATTGTTTTCTACATATTCGACACACTTTTAAAACATGCTAAAAGATAAAAACTAACCCTCTGCTTTATGTTTTTTTTTTTGCGATAATGTTACAAATGCGGCCCGCTTGAGGTCCTCATGGGTTGTATGCGGCCCCCGGACCAAAATGAGTTTGACACCCCTGATCTACGTACTAACCAAATGTATACAATGGGACTACAATATCAGCTACCTTGACTTACAGTACACCCTACTAGATCTCATT
>NC_085861.1:29622438-29627438 GCF_034702125.1 Engraulis encrasicolus | reverse complement strand
CGTCTTCCATTTCCACGGGAAAAAAGAAGTGCTGAAATGACCAGGAATTCCTCTGTGCACTATGAGAGCCATAAGCCTTCACAGTAACACTGTATATATCCAGCAAAATGGACTCGCTAGAAGATATACATGAACTTCTATTTCTTTTTCAGTCTATTTTTATTTTTTATGTATCATTTTTAGAGTTAAGTCTGCAAAATATCAGTTTATTGTATCATTCATGCATTTATTCACCACTCTTTCCTTGTTCTTTTTTCTCTCCTTCATTCTATCAGTCATTTGTGATTTTTCCCTCCCTTTCCTTTCCCTCCTTTCCTTTTCTCTTTTTTCCTTTCTTAGTCTCTGTCTTCGTTCCTTATGCTGTTGGCACAACTCCATTTCCCTCCAGGGAAATCTATCCCCTTTACAAAACTCTGCCCTTAAACACGTCACCCTCTCCTCACCACTGAATTCCCCATCTTCAAATGTTAACTCTCTTAAGAAGTCTTGCCTTTGACAGCTCTAACCCCTCGTAAGAACTCTAGCCTAAGTCTACACTTCATCCCTGCCAAAGTCTACCCTTCAATAGCCATACAACTCACAAAACATTTTTATTCCCATAACAAGTCTATTCACCATGACAACTGTACCCTCTACTCTTAACTAGTTTATCCCCTCGACAATGGTACCCTCCCTTAACAAGTAGGCTACAGTATCTTTTTCCTTTACAAGTTACTGCATTTCTGCCACATAATACCCTACCTTAACAAACCCATTCACCTTGACAGTTGTGCCCTTCCTAATCAATTATTCCTTAACAAGTCTTCTCGGTAATCGTTGGTTCCATTCAACACTTTCAAGTGGTATTGTACCTTCTCTTATACAAGCAAGTCTATTCACCTTGGCATAATATCCAAGATGGCGGCATGTCTAATGGTCTCTGAGTGTCTCTCTGGATTAACTCGTTTTTAAATGGATTTTACTAATTTCTCATAGTTGCATTCTGTGTTTACTAAATCTACCTTATAAGATCTAGCAGAACCTTGGACTTTTAATGAGTTAAGTGACATCTAACAAGTTTACACATTACTGTCATCTTCTCTGAGTCCCCCGGACTGAGAGCTAACTAGCTTGTAACTTGGGTTGGCTACATCCACCAGTGTGAAATTGTCTTGCTGCATCAACCTGGAGCCTGGGGCTAGCTAGCCACTGCACACATGAATTTGGCTTGCTGCTCCACCTGGAGCTGGGCTAGCTAGCTTGGACCTACTGCATACCTGGAGCACCTGGGCTGGCTGCTTGGGCTATAGCTGCATCCACCTGGAGCCTGGGCTAGCTAGCTTGGGCCTACTGCATCCACCTGGAGCCTGGGCTAGCTAACTTGGGCTAGCTGCATCCACCTGGAGCCTGGGCTAGCTGACTTGGGCCTACTGTATCCACCTGGAGCCTGGGATAGTTGGCTTGGGCCTGCTGCATCCATCTGGAGCCTGGGTTAGCTGGCTTGGGCCTGCTGTTTTCACCTGGAAGCTGGGCTAGCTGCATCCACCTGGAGCCTGGGCTGGCTGCATCCACCTGGAGCCTGGGCTAGATGGCTTGGGCCTGCTGTTTTTACCTGGAACCTGGGCTAGCTGCATCCACCTGGAGCCTGGGCTGGCTGCATCCACCTGGAGCCTGGGCTAGATGGCTTGGGCCTGCTGTTTTTACTACCTGGAACCCTGGGCTAGCTGCATCCACCTGGAGCCTGGGCCTGGGCGCACATCCACTGGAGAGCCTGGGCTTGGCTGCTGTTTTTCACCTGGAACCTGAGTACTTGACTGGCTTGAGACATCTTCACCCGGAGTGCCTCACCAAGCTGGCTTGGGCCCGCTAATTTCTTCTGTAGCTGGGCAAACTGGCTTGGGTCCACAACTCAACTTTGGATTTTGAGCACATTAGCTTGGGCCTGCATCCACCTGGATCCTAAGCTAGTTAGCTTGGGCCTGCTTCCTGGAGCCAGAGCTAGCTAGCATTAGCCTGCTACTTCCACCTGAAGCTGTTGTACAAAGGTATATGAACGAACATGGTGCTTTTTATTGCTTTAATATGTTTATTGGCAGTCTGCGACATAAGTCCAAACAAAACTCAGTGGATGAGTTCACATAAAGATGTTTTGTGTTTTAAGGACAGCCGCAGTGGCACTGATTCTAATAGACTATGTTTATGATCAGCCACATAGTCACTTTGTATGGGACTTGAACTCCTGGTCAGATGTCTCCAGGGTTTTACACAAATACAAAGTGTTTTTTCTCTACACAAGTTGACTCGTTTACTTAGCAAAAATATCTGCCTGCCCTCAACATCCAATTGTGCTAGTCCAAACTGTAGAGTGAAACAAAGACTGATGATAATCCTTTTATTATTTTTATCTGGGAATGTGCACCCAAACCCTGGACCTGATGCTGATGCAATATATCCAGACCCCTGCAGATTTTAATCTTTGTCTGGTCTCAAGGTTATTCATCTTACGTGAGGAGTTTGCTACATAAATGGATTTGGTTAAAAATCTGGGTTAAATCAACAAATGCAGACAAATAATGATCATCTCTGAAACATGGCTCACAAAAAAGGATTACAAATGATGATGTTGGGATAGATGGATACAAACTATATCGCACGAGTACAGACCTAAAGGGTGGGGGGGTAGCCATCTATCTTAAATCAAGATTTGATGCTTCAATTGTCTTGTCAAAGTCTATTGTAAAACAAATGGAGTTTTTGGCCTTAAATGTGGAAATAGCCTCCAATCCTCTTTAAACTGTTGTTGGATGCTACAGACCTCCATCTGCTACAAAGGCAAGCTTTGGCAATCCTTACAACAACTTTATGTCCATGTTAAATTATAATGAAATCTTAATGGCAGGAGATCTCAACTGGGATTGGTTAAACACAGCCTCTGAAGAATTTAAATCCTTCTGTGACTCTGTCAAATCTTAGCCAGTTGATAAATCAACCAACTAGGCCAAACACAAAATGTCCAGAAATCAACTCTGATCGACTTAATTTTAACAAATTCCCCACATACATTTTCATCTGTTGGAGTTTTTCTGCAATGACCTGAGTGATCATTGTGCAGTGTAGCCTGCAGAGACACACAAAAATTCCTAAAAAAATGAAAACCACGTATCATTTTTTAAGAGAAACCTGAAGAAATTTAATATACAGGCTTTTCATCATGATTTATCTTTGGTCACATGGGAACATAATCGACTTGCTACCAGATGTTTGAGTTAGCTTGGGTCTTTTTTCAAAGATAATTTTGAGAGAATTGTAATATAAACACGCTCCCAAAAGGAAACTCAGGGTAAAGGGGCGAGAAAAACCCTGGTTTTTCCTCTGAATTGGTCTGATGTCATTCATCAACGAAATAGGTCATGGGCCAAAGCCAGAAAAAGTGACTCTGCCTGTGATTGGTCTATTTTTAGACAATTAAGAAATAAATGCACCTCTCTCATCAAAAAGGCAAAATCAGAGTATTACTTATCTGTTACTACTGAAAATCTCAATAATCCACAGAAATTTTGGAAAGTGATTAAGTCTCTATCGTGAACAAAACCCCTCAGGCTCTTCCTACATATATTTTAAGTGATTCAGCCCCAGTGACTAATAGGACTGAAATATTAAATTGTTTTCAATAAGCATTTTGTGTCATCTGGGTCATTGTTTGAATCTACAAGAAATACTACAGTGCCTCACAATATAAACACAGAAATATGTCATAGAGAACCTTTTATATTTGCGCCCTTCACTGTGCAGCAAGTGCACAAGGCACTCAAAACTTTGAATCAAAGTAAACCTCCTGGGCCAGATTTATTGAACATTATTTTTTTGAAAATGTCAGCTGATTTTATTGCACAGCCCATCACAAACTTTTTAATTTATCAATTGAAAACAAAGAACTTCCTGTAGTCTGGAAGTCGGCCTTTGTTATTCCGCTTTTTAAAAGGAGGCGACGACCCAGCAGTTTTAACTAACTACAGGCCAATATCTAATTTGTGTGTCCTATCAAAAAATCCGGAATCACTGGTATGCGAGCAACTTAAAGACTTTTTATACACAAAAAACCTTATTTCAAGGCTTCAGTCAGGTTTTAGGAAAAAGCACAGTACTATCACTGCTGCCACAAAAAAGTAGTCAATGACATACTTGTTGCCCTTGACAAAAATCAGTACTGTGCAGCACTTTTCATTGACCTTTCCAAGGCGTTCGAACACTGTGGACCACACAGTTCTCAGAGAGAGAGGCTGTCCAGCTTTGGTCTCTCAGATCATGTTGTTTCTTGGTGTCACAAATTATTTAAGTGGTAGGTCCCAGTGTATTCAAACACGATGACTTGTACTCAGAATTTGTCAGTGTCACAAAGGGGGTGCCACAAGGATCGGTTTTTAGGGTCCCCTTTTATTACATGTACATAAATGATGTGGGTCGGAATGTGTCTGATGCGAACATACATTTTTATGCTGATGACACAATAATTTACTGCTTCGGGCCATCCGCCGTTAATGCTATTGAATCACTGCAGAAGGCTTTTGATGTGATCCAACAGACATTTTTTACAGTTAAACTTGCTTCTTAATGCTGATAAGACCAAGCAAATGTTGTTCTCAAAGCCAAGGAAAGTACCATCAATCATCCCCTCAGTACTCACCCTTGAGGGAACTGAAATTGAGGTGGTACATTTGTGATAAATACCTGGGTATTTTGCTTGATGATACTTTGACGTTCAAAGCCCACATTGAAAATCTTGTGAGGAAACTTAAACTAAAGTTAGGTTTTTTATTTAGAATAAAATTTGTTTTTCCTTTGATGTTAAGAAGCGCCTTGTCTCTGCAACTTTTGTATCCTTTTATAGACTATGCAGACTGCTGTACATGAATGCTTCATCCCAATGTCTGAGTAAGATTGACTCTGTGTATCATGGTGCCTGAGGTTCATCACTAACTGTAGGGCCCAAACTCATCACTGTGAACTCTATGCCAGAGTTA
>NC_085861.1:29612438-29614938 GCF_034702125.1 Engraulis encrasicolus | reverse complement strand
CAACATAGCCAAGTATTAAGCACAAACATGACTCAATTTTATTATTATTTTTTATTTCATTGAGTCATTGTTGTTAGACTATTATTACCCCTTTCTTGCACACATATGACACATCTAACAAGTGACACAAAACGTGTTGCCCCTGAGCACACACATTTTGTGTCATTTTTGACACACGTCTCAGTGTGTAGAAGATGAGCGAAGGATGGTTTAGAGGGCAGATGGGAGGACAAGAAAAAGAATAAAGGAGGTAAGGTGAAAAAGAGAGAGATGGGAGGGAGATGAGTTATTGGAGGTAGAGAGAGAGAGGGAAAATACACCAATTAAATGAAGTGCACGTAAGCCCCTTAAAGTAGAGAGGAAAAGTGGCGAGGAATAACTGAGCATGAGAACGTTGGAGGAGAGCAAAGGGGTTGGGGAGGCTGGATGAAAGATGAGATGGGATCAAAAAAGAGAAGATAAGTGGAGAGAGTGAAGAAGTGGAGAGAGTGAAGAAGTGTCTTTAAGGTATGAGTATACACACACAAACACGCACACACACACACACACACACACACACACACACACACACACACACACACACACACACACACACACACACACACACACACACACACACACACACACACACACACACACACACACACACACACACACACACACACACACAGTGGGGTTGACCTAGAGCTGGTGGGAGGTGTTTAAGACCGGCAGGTTGTCGTGCCATTTCTGAATTCCTGTTTTGATGTTCCCATTCTCTGTCTCTGCCTCCTGGTGTTTCCCTCCCACTTGTACATGCTGGGAGGAGAGAAGAGGAGAGAAGAGAAGAGAAGAGAAGAGAAGAGAAGAGAAGAGAAGAGAAGAGAAGAGAAGAGAAGAGAAGAGAGGCGAGGAACAGAGAAGAGGAGAGGAGAGGAGAGGAGAGAGGCGAGGAACAGAGAAGAGGAGAGGAGAGGAGAGGAGAGGAGAGGAGAGGAGAGGAGAGGAGAGGAGAGGAGATGAGAGGAGAGGAGAGGAGAGGCTATGACAAAAAAGAAAAAGAAAAAGAAAAGAAAAGAAAAGAAAGAGGGAAGGAGACATTTAGGCAGGGGATGGTAATGGATAAAAGGCAGCAGAGCAGAACAAAGGAGAGCAGATGGGAGAGGCTTTGGAGAGGAGGGAATAGCAGCGGAGAGAAAACATTTCGGGAGCGGAGTGGGTATTGTGGGAGACAACAGTGGATGGAAGGAGGAGGGGAAGATTAGATGAGAGGAGAGCAGAGGAGAGGATGGAAGAGCAGATGAGAGAAGGTGTTAAGGGAAAAAGAGAGAAAATGAAAGAAAATGAGAAAAGAGGAGGCTAGAGGGGGAGGATGGAAGGGGAAAGGTAATTGAGTGGTAGATATCGTCAGATAAATCAGATGCAGATACACGTATCTTAGATCAGGAGCAACCTGCACCCTCTGTTTTCTGGGCATTGTCTCTCTTTTTTAAAACCCAAATGGGAAACTCCAACTCCTAATGTCATTGTGACACAGCACTGCACATCACACAAGTGTTCACTGCACACACTGCACACAACGAAATTGCATTGACAGTATGCCTCACCTGTGCAAGGGGGCAGCCCCCAATGGCGCCCCAAGGGAGCAGTGCAGCGGGATGGTATACCATGCTTAGGGGACCTCAGTCATGGAGGAGGATGGGGGAGAGCACTGGTTAATTACTCCCCCCACCAACCGGCCGGGAGTCAAACTGGCAACCTTTGGGTACAAGTCTGACGTGACACCCTAACCCAGTGATTCCCAACCTATGGGCCGGGGCCCACTGGTGGGCCCTGAAGGTATTCCAAGTGGTCCTTGAAATCATTTTCCAAAAATAATAATAATATTTTGGTGTGTGTTGTTGTTGATTTATTTTAGTTTTATTGTTAATTGGGTCAGATGTGGGCCCAGAACATTTTTGACAATTTCGAGTGGGCTCCAAGTTGAAAAAGGTTGGGAACCCCTGCAACCGCTTAGCCATGATTGCCCACTGTCACATGTTGCCTTTGTGTTTCGTCGCCAGTTTCACACAATTTAACATTATAACTCTGGAGTATCCTGTCCTCCTTGCCTCCAACTGTATTTTTCCTTTCTTTTCTCTCCATCTTTCACTTCACCCATGTTCTCATACTTACCCTATCATTCCAATCCCTCTCTTCCTCTATGTTCCCTCATTCTATATTCCCCTTTTCCCCTCTCTGTGCCCATTCTCTTATCTCCTCTTTCATCCTATGCCCTCTCTCACGATATTCCTCTGCTTCTCTCCCTCACCCACTCTCACTCTATTCTCCTGTGGTGCGCTCTCTTAGACCCCTGCCTTTGCTCCCCTCCTCTCCCTTCTCTCTCTGTCCCTCCATCACCCTTGGAACAAACTCCACAGGGAAGAGGCACTTCTCAGAAGTGTGTGCGTGTGTGCGTGTGTGTGTGTGTGTGTGTGTGTGTGTGTGTGTGTGTGTGTGTGTGTGTGTGTGTGTGTGTGTG
>NC_085861.1:29589938-29597438 GCF_034702125.1 Engraulis encrasicolus | reverse complement strand
AAGAGTTTGGTTATTTAAAACTTGCACACTTTGCTGATCCTTGGCTTTCAATTATGCACAAAGACCCATGTGACTTCATTCCCACTGCCAATTGATTGACTGATTGACTGATTGATTGATTTTCTTTGGCCATTTTTATGTAAAACCAGGACCTGAACCATGAGTTGACTGTCAATGCTTAGCCTTTAAGTTTCGTTGCATCAAGGCCCATGTCACTTCATTACCACTTCCTATCCAAAGTAGTTTTGATGGAGTTACATGACATTACCATAAGCTGACAGTTTTATCCAGGGTAGCTCAGGGTCAAAAGGATGCAGTCCTCCTGGTGCAATGTGCAGGGACAGCAACTCATAGTAGTTCTCAGTACTCTGTCGGGAGCAGTTTGCAATCTGATGTTGTACTCAATGGCGCCTCTTTGACCAGAGCAGTATATTCTCCGTAAGCATAGTACATGTACGCATACATACATGCACATACATGCACGCACACGCGCGGGCACACGCACACACACAAATGCCTTGACCAACCTTGGACATGACAACACAAATTGTGGAAGTTAACTTTGCAAAGTGACCTACCCCATGGACTAATAAATGGTAAATGTCACCAGCCATGAAACACTAAAATGATGTGTTCTGTCTGATAAAAAGAGAAGGAGAGGTTGAAGGTAGGGAGGAGGAAGAAGAGTAAGATGTAAGAAGTTGGATGAAAGAAAGAAAGAAAGAAAGAAAGAAAGAAAGAAAGAAAGAAAGAAAGAAAGAAAAAAAGAAAGAAAGAAAGAAAGAAAGAAAGAAAGAAAGAAAGAAAGAAAGAAAGAAAGAAAGAAAGAAAGAAAGAAAGAAAGAAAAGAAAAAGAGAAAGAAAGAAAAACGAGGAAAGAAAGAAAGATAGATAGGATGCATAGACCATAGATAGGAAAGTAAGACAGAAGACAAAGATGATGATTAAGTAGACATTTTCCCGCCCCCCTCAGGATGTGTCATGTGTCACAACGACATGCGGACCTCCCACCAGCGCCTCTGCTGTGCTCTTTAATTTTACACGTCTGGCCCCCCACCGGCAGAGGAGAGGAGAGGAGAGAGAGGATCCGCTGGAAGGAGAGTGGCAGAGAGAAGGCACGAGGAGAGGAAAAGGGGTGGAGGAGAAACAGGGAGAGTGTTAGAAAGAAGGGGAGGGAAAAGACTGGAGCAGATGAGAGGAAAAGGGTGGATGAGAAGGGGATTAAAGGAGGGGAATGCCGCAAAAGGAGAAGAGAAGAGGAGAACTGTGAGGAAGGGTTGAGGAGGGCAGAGAGGAGGAGGAGGAGGAGGAGGAGGATAGACTGTTGAGAGAGGAAAGGAGAAAAAAAACACACGAGACAAGAGACAGCATCATTGGAGGAAAAGAGAGGAGGGGATGGTGGCAGACAGGGGAGGAGAGCAAAGGATAGAAAACAGGAGAGCTGAAGAAGAGAGGAAGAGGAAGAGAGGAGAGGAAGAAAGGAGAGACTCTCCGAGAGAGGGGGACATGAGTGTCTCTAGGAGATAGTGGAGGAGAGAGAGAGAGAGAGAGAGGAGAGGAGGAAAGGAGAGGATGAGAGATCAGGAAAGAATAGAGGACATGGGAGGTGGAAGAGGAAGAGATGAGAGAGGAGGGGAAAAGAGGGCCCCTGTACTGTAGGAGAGAGGGGGAGGGCAGGGGAGCGAAGGATAGAGGAGAGGAGAGCAGGAAGAGGAGGAGATGAGCGGCGGAGAGGAGAGGACAAGAGTTCCCCTGTTGGAGAGAGAGAGGGGTGGGGGTGAGGGATAGAGGACAGGATGGCAGGGAGAGGAGGCGAGGGGAGGGGAGGAGGCGAGGGGAGGACAAGAGTTCTCCTGTTTGGAGAGAGGGGAGAGAGTGAGGGATAGAGAACAGGATAGTAGGCAGAGGAGGAGATGAGCGGAGGAAAGGAAAGGAAAGGAGGAGAGTGTCCCTGTGGATAGAGGAGAGGAGAGCAGGAAGAGGAGGAGATGAGCGGAGGAAAGGAAAGGAAAGGACAGGAGGAGAGTGTCCCTGTGGATAGAGGAGAGGAGAGCAGGAAGAGGAGGAGATGAGCGGAGGAGAGGAAAGGAAAGGACAGGACAGGAGGAGAGTGTCCCTGTGGATAGAGGAGAGGAGAGCAGGAAGAGGAGGAGATGAGCGGAGGAAAGGAAAGGACAGGAGGAGAGAGTCCCCGTGGATAGAGGAGAGGAGAGCAGGAAGAGGAGGAGATGAGCGGAGGAAAGGAAAGGAAAGGAAAGGACAGGAGGAGAGTGTCCCTGTGGATAGAGGAGAGGAGAGCAGGAAGAGGAGGAGATGAGCGGAGGAGAGGAAAGGAAAGGAAAGGACAGGAGGAGAGTGTCCCTGTGGATAGAGGAGAGGAGAGCAGGAAGAGGAGGAGATGAGCGGAGGAGAGGAGAGGAAAGGAGAGGACAGGACAGGAGGAGAGCGTCCCTGTGGATAGAGGAGAGGAGAGCAGGAAGAGGAGGAGATGAGCGGAGGAGAGGAAAGGAAAAGAAAGGACAGGAGGAGAGTGTCCCTGTGGATAGAGGAGAGGAGAGCAGGAAGAGGAGGAGATGAGCGGAGGAAAGGAAAGGAAAGAACAGGAGGAGAGTGTCCCTGTGGATAGAGGAGAGGAGAGCAGGAAGAGGAGGAGATGAGCGGAGGAGAGGAAAGGAAAAGAAAGGACAGGAGGAGAGTGTCCCTGTGGATAGAGGAGAGGAGAGCAGGAAGAGGAGGAGATGAGCGGAGGAGAGGAAAGGAAAGGAAAGGACAGGAGGAGAGTGTCCCTGTGGATAGAGGAGAGGAGAGCAGGAAGAGGAGGAGATGAGCGGAGGAGAGGAAAGGAAAGGAAAGGACAGGAGGAGAGTGTCCCTGTGGATAGAGGAGAGGAGAGCAGGAAGAGGAGGAGATGAGCGGAGGAGAGGAAAGGAAAGGACAGGAGGAGAGTGTCCCTGTGGATAGAGGAGAGGAGAGCAGGAAGAGGAGGAGATGAGCGGAGGAGAGGAAAGGAAAGGACAGGAGGAGAGTGTCCCTGTGGATAGAGGAGAGGAGAGCAGGAAGAGGAGGAGATGAGCGGAGGAGAGGAAAGGAAAGGACAGGAGGAGAGTGTCCCTGTGGATAGAGGAGAGGAGAGCAGGAAGAGGAGGAGATGAGCGGAGGAAAGGAAAGGACAGGACAGGACAGGAGGAGAGTGTCCCTGTGGATAGAGGAGAGGAGAGCAGGAAGAGGAGGAGATGAGCGGAGGAGAGGAAAGGAAAAGAAAGGACAGGAGGAGAGTGTCCCTGTGGATAGAGGAGAGGAGAGCAGGAAGAGGAGGAGATGAGCGGAGGAGAGGAAAGGAAAGGAAAGGACAGGAGGAGAGTGTCCCTGTGGATAGAGGAGAGGAGAGCAGGAAGAGGAGGAGATGAGCGGAGAAGAGAGGAGAGGAAAGGACAGGAGGAGAGTGTCCCCGTGGATAGAGGAGAGGAGAGCAGGAAGAGGAGGAGATGAGCGGAGGAGAGGAAAGGACAGGAGGAGAGTGTCCCTGTGGATAGAGGAGAGGAGAGCAGGAAGAGGAGGAGATGAGCGGAGGAGAGGAAAGGAAAGGAAAGGACAGGAGGAGAGTGTCCCTGTGGATAGAGGAGAGGAGAGCAGGAAGAGGAGGAGATGAGCGGAGGAGAGGAAAGGAAAGGAAAGGACAGGAGGAGAGTGTCCCTGTGGATAGAGGAGAGGAGAGCAGGAAGAGGAGGAGATGAGCGGAGGAGAGGAAAGGAAAGGAAAGGACAGGAGGAGAGTGTCCCTGTGGATAGAGGAGAGGAGAGCAGGAAGAGGAGGAGATGAGCGGAGGAGAGGAAAGGAAAGAAAAGGAAAGGAGGAGAGTGTCCCTGTGGATAGAGGAGAGGAGAGCAGGAAAGGGAAGGAGGGAGATGAGCGGAGGAGAGGAAAGGACAGGAGGAGAGCGTCCCTGTGGATAGAGGAGAGGAGAGCAGGAAGAGGAGGAGATGAGCGGAGGAAAGGAAAGGAAAGGAGAGGACAGGAGGAGAGCGTCCCCGTGGATAGAGGAGAGCAGGAAGAGGAGGAGATGAGCGGAGGAGAGGAAAGGAAAGGAAAGGAAAGGAGGAGAGCGTCCCTGTGGATAGAGGAGAGCAGGAAGAGGAGGAGATGAGCGGAGGAGAGGAAAGGAAAGGACAGGAGGAGAGCGTCCCTGTGGATAGAGGAGAGGAGAGCAGGAAGAGGAGGAGATGAGCGGAGGAGAGGAAAGGAAAAGAAAGGACAGGAGGAGAGTGTCCCTGTGGATAGAGGAGAGGAGAGCAGGAAGAGGAGGAGATGAGCGGAGGAAAGGAAAGGAAAGGACAGGACAGGAGGAGAGCGTCCCTGTGGATAGAGGAGAGGAGAGCAGGAAGAGGAGGAGATGAGCGGAGGAAAGGAAAGGAAAAGAAAGGACAGGAGGAGAGTGTCCCCGTGGATAGAGGAGAGCAGGAAGAGGAGGAGATGAGCGGAGGCGAGGAAAGGAAAGGACAGGACAGGAGGAGAGTGTCCCTGTGGATAGGAGGAGAGGAGAGCAGGAAGAGGAGGAGATGAGCGGAGGAGAGGACAGGACAGGAAAGGACAGGAGGAGAGTGTCCCTGTGGATAGAGGAGAGGGAGAGCAGGAAGAGGAGGGAGAAGATGAGCGGAGGGAGAGTGGAAAGGAAAGGACAGGACAGGAGGAGAGTGTCCCTGTGGATAGAGGAGAGGAGAAGAGCAGGAAGAAGAGGAGGAGATGAGCGGAGGAGAGGACAGGAGAGGAAAGGACAGGAGGAGAGTGTCCCCGTGGATAGAGGAAGGAGAGCAGGAAGAGGAGGAGATGAGCGGAGGAGAGGAAAGGAAAGGAAAGGACAGGAGGAGAGTGTCCCCGTGGATAGAGGAGAGGAGAGCAGGAAGAGGAGGGAGATGAGCGGAGGAGAGGACAGGACAGGAAAGGACAGGAGGAGAGCGTCCCTGTGGATAGAGGAGAGGAGAGCAGGGAGAGGAGGAGATGAGCGGAGGGAGAGAGGAAAGGACAGGACAGGAGGAGAGTGTCCCTGTGGATAGAGGAGAGGAGAGCAGGAAGAGGAGGAGAGGAGAGGAAAGGAAGGGAGAGGAAAGGACAGGAGGAGAGTGTCCCTGTGGATAGAGGAGAGGAGAGCAGGAAGAGGAGGAGATGAGCGGAGGAGAGGAAAGGAAAGGAAAGGACAGGAGGAGAGTGTCCCTGTGGATAGAGCAGAGGAGAGGAGAGAAGAGGAGGAGATGAGTCGGAGGAAAGGAAAGGAAAGGAAAGGACAGGAGGAGGAGTTGTCCCTGTGGATAGAGGAGAGGAGAGCAGGAAGAGGAGGAGATGAGCGGAGGAGAGGAAAGGAAAGGAAAGGACAGGAGGAGAGTGTCCCTGTGGAGAGAGGAGAGGAGAGGAGGAAGAGGAGGAGAGGAGAGGAGGAGAGGAGAGGAGAGGAAAGGAAAGGAGGAGAGTGTCCCTGTGGATAGAGGAGAGGAGAGCAGGAAGAGGAGGAGATGAGCGGAGGAGAGGAAAGGAAAGAAAAGGAAAGGAGGAGAGTGTCCCTGTGGATAGAGGAGAGGAGAGCAGGAAGAGGAGGAGATGAGCGGAGGAAAGGAAAGGACAGGAGGAGAGTGTCCCTGTGGCGGGCTGACATTAAGGCATGTGGTGGCGAGATGGGGACCCGCTGTGGCGCGTCGTTATGGTAATGTGCACCCCTGTGGCGACCGCCTCCTGGTAATTAATGACACTTTACAGGGGGCCCACAGAGCCCTCGCTGACAAGGGGGCCATGGTGATGGTGATGGTGATGGTGCGTGTGTGTGTGTGTGTGTGTGTGTGTGTGTGTGTGTGTGTGTGTGTGTGTGTGTGTGTGTGTGTGTGTGTGTGTGTGTGTGCGTGCGTGCGTGTTGGTGTGTGTGTGTGTGTGTGTGTGTGTGTGTGTGTTTTGTGTGTGTGTGTTGTGTGTTGTGTGTGTGTGTGTGTGTGTGTGTGTGTGTGTGTGTGTCTGTGTGTGTGTGTGTGTCTGTGCATGTACTTGCTTGCATGCGTGCATGTGTGCCTGCGTAAGTGGGTGTTGGTGTGTGTCAGTGTACATGAATGTGTGTGTTGGTGTGTCTACTGGTTTCTGTCAGACTCTCTCTCTCTAACTCTCTCTCTCTCTCTCTCTCTCTCTCTCTCTCTGCCCCTCTCTGTCTGTGTGTCTGTAGACCGGGGTGTTTAATAGGGCAATTCAGATGGAACAGGGCCTTTTAAACATGCCGACAGATCGGGTCACCTTGACCATTGTGTGTGTGTGTGTGTGTGTGTGTGTGTGTGTGTGTGTGTGTGTGTGTGTGTGTGTGTGTGTGAGTGTGTGGGGTGTGTGTGTGTGTGTGTGTGTGTGTGTGTGTGTGTGTGTGTGTGTGCCTGTATGTTTGTGTCTGTCTGTGTGTGTGTATCTGTGTCTGTTTCTGTGTGTCTGTGTGTGTGTATGTCTGTTTGTATGTATGTGTGTGTGCGTGTGCGTGCGTGGGTGCGTGCGTGCGTGCGTGCGTGTGTGCGTGTGTGTGTGTGTGTGTGTGTGTGTGTGTGTGTGTGTGTGTGTTTTGTGTGTGTGTGTGTGTGTGTGTGTGTGTGTGTGTGTGTGTGTGTGTGTGTGTGTGTGTGTGTGTGTGTGGAGGGGAGCATCCGTGCCTGCGTGTGTGAGGACTGATTCAGCTGTGCCTTTTTTTTCTTTTTTTTTTGGAGATGGCTGAGTGTTTGTAGAGGAGGGGATGCGAGTACAGAACATCAAAGAGAGAGAAAAGTAAAGAAATGACCTTTGACTAATAATACTGTTTGATATCAGAGTGAAGTGTGTGTTAGTGTGTGTGTATACGTGTGTGTCGTGTGGTGTGTGTGTGTTTTGTGTGTGGTTGGTGTGTGTGTGTGATTGGTTTTTGTGTGTGTGTGTGTGTGTGTGTGTGTGTGTGTGTGTGTGTTGTAGTGTGTTGAGAGAGAGAGAAGAAAGAGAGAGAGAGAGACAGAGTGTGTGTGTGTGGTGTGTGTGTGGTGTGGCGTGTGTGTGTTCACAAGCAAAAATATATTTCTCATTAAGTGTGTGTGTGTGTGTGTGTGTGTGTGTGTGTGTGTGTGGTGTGTGTGTGTGTGTGTGTGTGTGTGGCGTGCGTGCGTGCTGCGCTGGCGTGCTTTGGTGGCGTGCGTGCGTGCGTGCGTGCGTGCGTGTGTGTGTGTGTATGTGTGTGTGTGAGTTTTGTGTGTGTTATTCTCTGAAGCATAAATATGTTTCTCAATCAAGTTGTTTAATTTAGATTCAGAAGTTGTTTTCTCCTCTCCCCTCTCCGTGTCCCCTTGCAAAATGGATTCTAATAGATTCACAGTGGCTTGAGCACAATCCAGCTAAGAAATCGGCAGCCTCAACAACCCCTCCTGTGTCGACCATACAGACACACGCACACACACGTATGCAAACATGTACACATTCACACATGTACACACACACATGAACACACACATGAACACAGACACACAC
>NC_085861.1:29581024-29589838 GCF_034702125.1 Engraulis encrasicolus | reverse complement strand
TCTATTACGCTACATTAGAGAAACAAACAGGGTGCATATTAAAGAGATTGGGGGAGGGGGGGACACTTTCCAAATCCACGCTGATTATAATTTAGCGTTCGGATTATACATGCACTGCTCTGCTTATTGCACGCAACGGGACAAAATAAGTCTTGGTGATGATGCGCCCAGGCGGATAATAAATCCTGACTTAAAGAAACACTATGCAACTTTTTCATAGTCATGAAATGGCTTGGTACTCAAGGTTTTGCTTGACTGACCCGTTATGGGGGAAATGGCAATATTTCCATCGCCGCCTAGTGCTCCTGCTCCGAAACAGCACTTGCAGTTTTGCCTGGCGGCGCCGCGCCTTCTGTTGTTGTGGAATTTGCGGCCGCTAGGGGCGTCTAGATTTCTATGCTGTGAGCGGAGCGAGACCTATTCCCCTTCGTTTGCTAAGCAGCAGCAGCTTGCTGAAAGCTGGCTACTGGCTAGCTGATTGTGAAATATCACGCTGGCATGCAGTGAAAACAACGAATGGGACTGCAAATAAACCACGAGATAATTGAGATGAAAGGTTTGGACAGGCAAATAAATCGCTTGTGTGAACATTGGAAAAGGGCTTCAAACCGGAGAGAGCCGAACGCCAAAGATGGGGATTTTGTCATTCATTCAGTACACTGGGATTTATGCATTAGCATTCTCAAAACCCACGCCACCTCGTTTAGTTTACAAAGCTACACAAATGTATACGAGTTGAAATCTGATGTCGCACATTTTATTTGATGTCAAACGACACAATCAGTCGAGCGAGGCTAAAAATGTAGGCCTATGTTGTTGCCGATCAAGAGGAGACAAAACGTGATCTCTAGCCGGCTTATGGATGTCCACTTTCACTTTCAACACCACACAAGAAAAAAACGCGTCTTGTCACCTCGACTTCGGAATCTTTATTATGACAACAAAATAGCCTTTTGTTTCCTCGTTCTTCTAATGTACGGGTAGCCTACTACTGTATAGGCCTATAGTTGCTGGAAATGTGAAATAAAGACGGGGATATCTGCCGAGAACAAGTGGATCAAATAATATCCATCTGAGGGAAGTGCAAACATGATTGCAGTTGTGTGAAGTGAATTACGAGCAGCGAACTCATAAGCAAGGGGGAGAATCGCACATATGATTTATAAAGCCCCTTAGAAGTGGAGAGAACTGAATGCAAGAAGGGAATCTGGCTAATTACAGAAGAAGAAGAAATTTAATTCGCACATAATCTCGAAGCCAATATCTGTCTAATGTAGTTCAATGCACATTTTCGGCAGAACCACTAGATGCCGCTATAAAGTTGTTTATATCGGTGTGTTTATGTCAAAGTTGCATAGGATATCTTTAAAGCCTGAGTGGGCATATTTACATCCCGCAAGTCTCCTCCAACAAGCTTGGAAATTGTTGCTCGTAACGAAACAGATGCTGTCACAAGTTTGTGCTTGTGTTTTTTTTTTGTGTGTGTAGTACTACTTAACCATTCTGTCAGACACCATGCAGCTGAGAAATGCTGTGTTGAAGTATTTCAGTTCTCAAAGTCGAACCAAAAAAGACACATACATTTGCGTTCCTTTGATTTGTCAGGAGAAAAAAATCTGAAGAGTTTGGTTATTTAAAACTTGCACACTTTGCTGATCCTTGGCTTTCAATTATGCACAAAGACCCATGTGACTTCATTGCCACTGCCAATTGATTGACTGATTGACTGATTGATTGATTTTCTTTGGCCATTTTTATGTAAAACCAGGCACATTCACCTGAACCATGAGTTGGACTGTCAATGCTTAGCCTTTAAGTTTAGTTGCATCAAAGCCCATGTCACTTCATTACCACTTCCTATCGAAAGTAGTTTTGATGGAGTTACATGACATTACCATAATACCTGACAGCCTGATAAACCAGCCTAAATGTGGGACCGGAGTAATTTAGTCTGGCCCCGATGAAAGATACCTCCGAAGATTGTTGATGAGAACAACCTGTTGTTTTTTCAAACCGTGCCGGCGCTCTGACCAATAGGCGATCTTTGCCGTTGATGTGCGTTCCCAACGGTGTTGCGAGCTTCGTCGTCACTCCCTCAAAACCCTGCCCGCTTTGATTCAAAACAAATCACTGCGCTGTAATTGGTTTTGCCAGACTCAGGGCACAGTGTTCAAAACGTTCTCAGATCCGAGGCCAGACCCACTCGCAGCTGAAACATTCCGGCGTCCCAGTGGGTGGCGCTGGTTTACCAGGCTAATAATCTGACAGTTTTATCCAGGGTAGCTCAGGGTCAAAAGGATGCAGTCCTCCAGGTGCAATGTGCAGGGACAGCAACTCATAGTAGTTCTCAGTACTCTTTCAGGAGCAGTGTGCAATCTGGTGTTGTACTCAATGGCACTTCTTTGACCAGAGGTACAGGTACAGGAATTCTTCATCAGCATACATATACGCATACATACATGCACATCATGCACGCACGCACTTGTGCGGGCACGCACGCATGCACGCACACACGCACATACGCGAATGCCTTGACCAACCTTGGACATGACAACAAAAATTGTGGAAGTTAACTTTGCAAAGTGACCTACCCCATGGACTAATAAATGGTAAATGTCACCAGCCATGAAACACTAAAATGATGTGTTCTGTCTGATAAAAAGAGAAGGAGAGGTTGAAGGTCGGGAGGAGGAAGAAGAGTAAGATGTAAGAAGTTGGATGAAAGAAAGAAAGAAAGAAAGAAAGAAAGAAAGAAAGAAAGAAAGAAAGAAAGAAAGAAAGAAAGAAAGAAAGAAAGAAAGAAAGAAAGAAAAAAAGAGGAAAGAAAGAAAGATAGATAGGATGCATAGACCATAGATAGGAAAGAAAGACAGAAGACAAAGATGATGATTAAGTAGACATTTTCCCGCCCCCTCAGGATGTGTCATGTGTCACAACGACATGCGGACCTCCCACCAGCGCCTCTGCTGTGCTCTTTAATTTTACACGTCTGGCCCCCCACCGGCAGAGGAGAGAAGAGGAGAGAGAGGATCCGCTGGAAGGAGAGTGGCAGAGAGAAGGCACGAGGAGAGGAAAAGGGGTGGAGGAGAAACAGGGAGAGTGATAGAGAGAAGGGGAGGGAAACGACTGGAGCAGATGAGAGGGAAGGGGTGGATGAGAGGGGGATTAAAGGAGGGGAATGCCGCAAAAGGAGAAGAGAAGAGGAGAACTGTGAGGAAGGGTTGAGGAGGGCAGAGAGGAGGAGGAGGAGGATATACTGTTGAAAGAGGGAAGGGGAAAAAAACACATGAGACAAGAGACAGCATCATTGGAGGAAAGGAGAGGAGGAGAGGAGACAGGGGAGGAGAGCAAAGGATAGAAAAGAGGAGAGGAAGAAAGGAGAGGAAGAGGAAGAGAGGAGAGACTCTCCGAGAGAGGGGGACATGAGTGTCTCTAGGAGATAGTGGAGGAGAGAGAGAGAGAGAGAGAGAGGAGAGGAGGAAAGGAGAGGATGGGAGATCAGGAAAGAATAGAGGACATGGGAGGTGGAAGAGGAAGAGATGAGAGAGGAGAGGAAAAGAGGGCCCCTGTAGGAGAGAGAGGGAGGGCAGGGGAGTGAAGGATAGAGGAGAGGAGAGCAGGAAGAGGAGGAGATGAGCGGCGGAGAGGAGAGAACAAGAGTTCCCCTGTTGGAGAGAGAGAGGGGTGGGGGTGAGGGATAGAGGACAGGATGGCAGGGAGAGGAGGCGAGGGGAGGGGAGGAGGCGAGGAGAGGACAAGAGTTCTCCTGTTTGGAGAGAGGGGAGAGAGTGAGGGATAGAGAACAGGATAGTAGGCAGAGGAGGAGATGAGCGGAGGAAAGGAAAGGAAAGGAAAGGAAAGGACAGGAGGAGAGTGTCCCTGTGGATAGAGGAGAGGAGAGCAGGAAGAGGAGGAGATGAGCGGAGGAAAGGAAAGGAAAGGAAAGGACAGGAGGAGAGTGTCCCTGTGGATAGAGGAGAGGAGAGCAGGAAGAGGAGGAGATGAGCGGAGGAAAGGAAAGGACAGGAGGAGAGTGTCCCTGTGGATAGAGGAGAGGAGAGCAGGAAGAGGAGGAGATGAGCGGAGGAAAGGAAAGGAAAGGAAAGGACAGGAGGAGAGTGTCCCTGTGGATAGAGGAGAGGAGAGCAGGAAGAGGAGGAGATGAGCGGAGGAGAGGAAAGGACAGGAGGAGAGTGTCCCCGTGGATAGAGGAGAGGAGAGCAGGAAGAGGAGGAGATGAGCGGAGGAGAGGAGAGGAAAGGAAAGGACAGGAGGAGAGTGTCCCTGTGGATAGAGGAGAGGAGAGCAGGAAGAGGAGGAGATGAGCGGAGGAGAGGAAAGGAAAGGAAAGGACAGGAGGAGAGTGTCCCTGTGGATAGAGGAGAGGAGAGCAGGAAGAGGAGGAGATGAGCGGAGGAGAGGAAAGGAAAGGAAAGGACAGGAGGAGAGTGTCCCTGTGGATAGAGGAGAGGAGAGCAGGAAGAGGAGGAGATGAGCGGAGGAAAGGAAAGGAAAGGAAAGGACAGGAGGAGAGTGTCCCTGTGGATAGAGGAGAGGAGAGCAGGAAGAGGAGGAGATGAGCGGAGGAAAGGAAAGGAAAGGACAGGAGGAGAGTGTCCCTGTGGATAGAGGAGAGGAGAGCAGGAAGAGGAGGAGATGAGCGGAGGAGAGGAGAGGAAAGGAAAGGACAGGAGGAGAGTGTCCCTGTGGATAGAGGAGAGGAGAGCAGGAAGAGGAGGAGATGAGCGGAGGAGAGGAAAGGAAAGGACAGGACAGGAGGAGAGTGTCCCTGTGGATAGAGGAGAGGAGAGCAGGAAGAGGAGGAGATGAGCGGAGGAGAGGAAAGGAAAGGACAGGAGGAGAGTGTCCCTGTGGATAGAGGAGAGGAGAGCAGGAAGAGGAGGAGATGAGCGGAGGAGAGGAGAGGAAAGGAAAGGACAGGAGGAGAGTGTCCCTGTGGATAGAGGAGAGGAGAGCAGGAAGAGGAGGAGATGAGCGGAGGAGAGGAGAGGAAAGGAGAGGACAGGAGGAGAGTGTCCCTGTGGATAGAGGAGAGGAGAGCAGGAAGAGGAGGAGATGAGCGGAGGAGAGGAAAGGAAAGGACAGGAGGAGAGTGTCCCTGTGGATAGAGGAGAGGAGAGCAGGAAGAGGAGGAGATGAGCGGAGGAGAGGAGAGGAAAGGAAAGGACAGGAGGAGAGTGTCCCTGTGGATAGAGGAGAGGAGAGCAGGAAGAGGAGGAGATGAGCGGAGGAGAGGAAAGGAAAGGACAGGACAGGAGGAGAGTGTCCCTGTGGATAGAGGAGAGGAGAGCAGGAAGAGGAGGAGATGAGCGGAGGAGAGGAAAGGAAAGGAAAGGACAGGAGGAGAGTGTCCCTGTGGATAGAGGAGAGGAGAGCAGGAAGAGGAGGAGATGAGCGGAGGAAAGGAAAGGACAGGAGGAGAGTGTCCCCTGTGGATAGAGGAGAGCAGGAAGAGGAGGAGATGAGCGGAGGAGAGGAAAGGAAAGGAAAGGACAGGAGGAGAGTGTCCCTGTGGATAGAGGAGAGGAGAGCAGGAAGAGGAGGAGATGAGCGGAGGAAAGGAAAGGAAAGGAAAGGAAAGGACAGGAGGAGAGTGTCCCTGTGGATAGAGGAGAGGAGAGCAGGAAGAGGAGGAGATGAGCGGAGGAGAGGAAAGGAAAGGAAAGGACAGGAGGAGAGTGTCCCTGTGGATAGAGGAGAGGAGAGCAGGAAGAGGAGGAGATGAGCGGAGGAAAGGAAATGAAAGGAAAGGAAAGGACAGGAGGAGAGTGTCCCTGTGGATAGAGGAGAGCAGGAAGAGGAGGAGATGAGCGGAGGAAAGGAAAGGACAGGAGGAGAGTGTCCCCTGTGGATAGAGGAGAGCAGGAAGAGGAGGAGATGAGCGGAGGAAAGGAAAGGAAAGGAAAGGAAAGGAAAGGAAAGGAGGAGAGTGTCCCTGTGGATAGAGGAGAGGAGAGCAGGAAGAGGAGGAGATGAGCGGAGGAAAGGAAAGCAAAGGAAAGGAAAGGAGGAGAGTGTCCCTGTGGATAGAGGAGAGGAGAGCAGGAAGAGGAGGAGATGAGCGGAGGAGGAAAGGAAAGGAAAGGAAAGGACAGGAGGAGAGTGTCCCTGTGGATAGAGGAGAGGAGAGCAGGAAGAGGAGGAGATGAGCGGAGGAGAGGAAAGGAAAGGAAAGGACAGGAGGAGAGTGTCCCTGTGGATAGAGGAGAGGAGAGCAGGAAGAGGAGGAGATGAGCGGAGGAGAGGAAAGGAAAGGAAAGGACAGGACAGGAGGAGAGTGTCCCTGTGGATAGAGGAGAGGAGAGCAGGAAGAGGAGGAGATGAGCGGAGGAGAGGAAAGGAAAGGACAGGACAGGAGGAGAGTGTCCCTGTGGATAGAGGAGAGGAGAGCAGGAAGAGGAGGAGATGAGCGGAGGAGAGGAAAGGAAAGGAAAGGACAGGAGGAGAGTGTCCCTGTGGATAGAGGAGAGGAGAGCAGGAAGAGGAGGAGATGAGCGGAGGAGAGGAAAGGAAAGGAAAGGACAGGAGGAGAGTGTCCCTGTGGATAGAGGAGAGGAGAGCAGGAAGAGGAGGAGATGAGCGGAGGAAAGGAAAGGAAAGGAAAGGACAGGAGGAGAGTGTCCCTGTGGATAGAGGAGAGGAGAGCAGGAAGAGGAGGAGATGAGCGGAGGAGAGGAGAGGAAAAGAAAGGACAGGAGGAGAGAGTGTCCCTGTGGATAGAGGAGAGGAGAGCAGGAAGAGGAGGAGATGAGCGGAGGAGAGGAAAGGAAAGGAAAGGACAGGAGGAGAGTGTCCCTGTGGATAGAGGAGAGGAGAGCAGGAAGAGGAGGAGATGAGCGGAGGAGAGGAAAGGAAAGGAAAGGAAAGGACAGGAGGAGAGTGTCCCCGTGGATAGAGGAGAGGAGAGCAGGAAGAGGAGGAGATGAGCGGAGGAGAGGAAAGGAAAGAAAAGGACAGGAGGAGAGCGTCCCTGTGGATAGAGGAGAGGAGAGCAGGAAGAGGAGGAGATGAGCGGAGGAGAGGAAAGGAAAGAAAAGGAAAGGAGGAGAGTGTCCCTGTGGATAGAGGAGAGGAGAGCAGGAAGAGGAGGAGATGAGCGGAGGAGAGGAAAGGAAAAGAAAGGACAGGAGGAGAGTGTCCCTGTGGATAGAGGAGAGGAGAGCAGGAAGAGGAGGAGATGAGCGGAGGAAAGGAAAGGAAAGGACAGGACAGGAGGAGAGCGTCCCTGTGGATAGAGGAGAGGAGAGCAGGAAGAGGAGGAGATGAGCGGAGGAAAGGAAAGGAAAGGACAGGACAGGAGGAGAGCGTCCCTGTGGATAGAGGAGAGGAGAGCAGGAAGAGGAGGAGATGAGCGGAGGAAAGGAAAGGAAAGGAAAGGAAAGGACAGGAGGAGAGTGTCCCTGTGGATAGAGGAGAGGAGAGCAGGAAGAGGAGGAGATGAGCGGAGGAGAGGAAAGGAAAGGAAAGGACAGGAGGAGAGTGTCCCTGTGGATAGAGGAGAGGAGAGCAGGAAGAGGAGGAGATGAGCGGAGGAGAGGAAAGGAAAGGAAAGGACAGGAGGAGAGTGTCCCTGTGGATAGAGGAGAGGAGAGCAGGAAGAGGAGGAGATGAGCGGAGGAGAGGAAAGGAAAAGAAAGGACAGGAGGAGAGTGTCCCTGTGGATAGAGGAGAGGAGAGCAGGAAGAGGAGGAGATGAGCGGAGGAGAGGAAAGGAAAGGAAAGGAAAGGACAGGAGGAGAGTGTCCCTGTGGATAGAGGAGAGGAGAGCAGGAAGAGGAGGAGATGAGCGGAGGAGAGGAAAGGAAAGGAAAGGACAGGAGGAGAGTGTCCCTGTGGATAGAGGAGAGGAGAGCAGGAAGAGGAGGAGATGAGCGGAGGAGAGGAAAGGAAAAGAAAGGACAGGAGGAGAGTGTCCCTGTGGATAGAGGAGAGGAGAGCAGGAAGAGGAGGAGATGAGCGGAGGAGAGGAAAGGAAAGGAAAGGAAAGGAGGAGAGCGTCCCTGTGGATAGAGGAGAGGAGAGCAGGAAGAGGAGGAGATGAGCGGAGGAGAGGAGAGGAAAGGAAAGGACAGGAGGAGAGTGTCCCTGTGGATAGAGGAGAGGAGAGCAGGAAGAGGAGGAGATGAGCGGAGGAAAGGAAAGGAAAGGACAGGAGGAGAGTGTCCCCGTGGATAGAGGAGAGGAGAGCAGGAAGAGGAGGAGATGAGCGGAGGAGAGGAAAGGAAAGGAAAGGACAGGAGGAGAGTGTCCCTGTGGATAGAGGAGAGGAGAGCAGGAAGAGGAGGAGATGAGCGGAGGAAAGGAAAGGAAAGGAAAGGACAGGAGGAGAGTGTCCCTGTGGATAGAGGAGAGGAGAGCAGGAAGAGGAGGAGATGAGCGGAGGAAAGGAAAGGAAAAGAAAGGACAGGAGGAGAGTGTCCCTGTGGATAGAGGAGAGGAGAGCAGGAAGAGGAGGAGATGAGCGGAGGAGAGGAAAGGAAAGGACAGGAGGAGAGTGTCCCCGTGGATAGAGGAGAGCAGGAAGAGGAGGAGATGAGCGGAGGAGAGGAGAGGAAAGGAAAGGACAGGAGGAGAGTGTCCCTGTGGATAGAGGAGAGGAGAGCAGGAAGAGGAGGAGATGAGCGGAGGAGAGGAAAGGACAGGAGGAGAGTGTCCCTGTGGATAGAGGAGAGGAGAGCAGGAAGAGGAGGAGATGAGCGGAGGAGAGGAAAGGACAGGAGGAGAGTGTCCCCGTGGATAGAGGAGAGCAGGAAGAGGAGGAGATGAGCGGAGGAGAGGAGAGGAAAGGAAAGG
>NC_085861.1:29566024-29568524 GCF_034702125.1 Engraulis encrasicolus | reverse complement strand
CTGTGGTGGCGGCCGTGGTGGTGGTGATGAGCAAAAGATTTTGACTTGGTTATGATATCACCCCAAATGGCGGCTCGTTTGCTGCGAGAGGGAGAGAAAGCTGCTCCTCCTCTCTCCTTTCTTCCTGTTGTATCTCTCCTCTCTCTCTCTCTCTTTCTTATTTTCTTTTCTCCCCTCCTCGCCTGTCCTCTTCACTCCTCCCTCCCCCAGTCTCTCTGTTTGTGTTTGTGTTTGTGTCTCTGTATCTCTGCCTCTGCCTTTGCCTCTCTCTCTCGGACTCTCTGTATCTCTCTCTCTCTCTCTCTCTCTCTCTCTCTCTCTCTCTCTCTCTCTCTCTCTCTGTCTCTCTCTCTCTCTCTCTCTCTCTCTCTCTCTCTCTCTCTCTCTCTCTCTCTCTCTCTCTCTCTCTCTCTCTCTCTCTCTCTCTCTGTTTCCTTCTCCCCCTCTGTCTCTCTCCGTCCGGTCATCTGGAAAGCTGGATATGCCAGGGGCATGCTTTCATGCAGTATAGAAAAACCGGCGTCCTCATATGATGCTGAATTAACATATTGTATGTAAATGCGAGAGGAAGAAAAGTGCCCGAGGATAAAGAAAAAAAACGTCCTTGTCCACTCGGCCAAGTGTCCTTTACTAGGCTACTGTGCACTTCATATAAGTTGATAAGTGTAGCGACCATGGCAGGCGGGCTGCGGCGTCATGTAGGATGACTGCGTAAAGACCATGGCAGCCTGGGTCCTCATGTATGTTGATGCAGTATAGGCCGTGACAGCACTGGTCTTGGGGCGGTCATTGGCTATGCTGGCCTGACCAACGGCCTTCAGATGCTCATCGCGTTACACTCAGGGAAGCCGACAGGGAGGGGTAGGCAAAGGGATCAGTGGTCCTGGGCCCAGGGCGAGTGGAGCCACATCGTTGGGTCCTCATTAACGTGATATGGACTGCGTTGGGGGCCCTTTCAGATGACTTTGTCCTGGGCCTGGTCAAAGCTGTTAGAGGCCTTGGCTCCGGTACAGGAAGCGTAGGGCTGCACAAGGAAGAGCCAGTGATGCAACTTGACATTTTCAGATCATCTGCGGAGTGTGTGGGAACATGATTATTAAGATGTATATAGGTTATGAATATATTTTGTGTGTGATTATGTTTACCGGGGGTGTAGAGTGTTGTGGTGTACACTAGTAACAACAAGGACACACTGTTCCCCGGCAACGCCAACCCTCTCATTTATCATTCTAGAATCCAGATGCAGCGAGGGCGGATCCTCAGTGTGACTCCAGCCAGTTTACTGTAATTTTCACCAGGGATGTCGACAGGGTGAGGGGACTATGTGGCCAGTTGTCCCAGGCCCATTTGAAGAGGGGGCGAGGTCCCTGGCCTGGAAAAAAGCTGTCAGCGGCCCTGAGTCTCATTTCTTTATTCCAACTTATCTGGATCTCTCTACTGTGACTCTTTGTAACATGTCGTTCGTTTGGCCTGAAATAATCTCTTTTTCATAGCATATCTCATGTCTACACACATATTACCTATTGATAGTCCAAATACAGTAGCGCTCTCATAGTTCTGCCTCAGACGCCCTTCGCATTGTTTGCCAAGACGATTCCTGCACATTGGCCCCTGTCCGTCTTTATTGCACCTCCTTGGGTCCTAATAGCAGCTGAAGTGCTATGCTGAGTCATATTCCACGAAATTTCTTTCAAAACCAATGACCGATAATTCACGGACACAAACAAAACACATGAAACGCTATATATTACCTTTGAATCCCTGTGAACGGACTTCACACAGCTACCACTTCAAATGCCTTTCTTTCCGTTTGGGTGAGGATACTTAACAACTGAAAAAAAGAGACTACAATAGCCTTCCCATCCTCTTTTTTCGTTGGCCCGCTGCTGCTACTGCTGCTTTTGCTGCAAGAGTTTGTGTTCAGTGACCGGTGGAGCAAGCCAAGAGCACTGTGAGCTGCCTGCCAGCACGCTTTGTGTGGGAAGATCCAAGGATATACGGCTCGGCTCAGTCAGGGGGTATTAACACACTTATCCACCCCTAAACAAAAACAATACCAGACTGGCGAAGAAAAAACTTCAAAAGACGGGAAGTTGAACTGGCCTTGCGTGGAGGCATTCTCTCATGGCTGAGCTAATTAAAATGGGGATGGTGGTTGTGGTGAGAGTCTGAAAGTGAAATGTAGCCTACTCTAAAATTCTTTCTTCATATCACTTTTTTTTCCTTTGTTTCGCTCACTGTGCTTTAACTTGCACACCGTGTCTCTCTCAGCAATTTCTGTGTTTCTGTCTACCGCTGCTTATTAATATTTCTCATTTAGTGTGTGAGAGGGACAAGAGAGAGAGAGACAGAGGCAGAGAAAGAGATAGAGAGAGAAAGATATTTAGAGAGAAAGAGAGAGAGCGAGAGAGAGAGCGAGAGAGAGAGAGAGAGAGAGAGAGAGAGAGAGAGAGAGAGAGAGAGAGAGAGAGAGAGAGAGAGAGAGAGAGAGAGAGAGAGA
>NC_085861.1:29551024-29561024 GCF_034702125.1 Engraulis encrasicolus | reverse complement strand
CCACAAAGCAAAACAATTTCCCTATTTGTTATGTTTTCATTTGCGTTGTTCAGACCCCGGCAACCACCACCCAAAATAAAGGAAAGGGAAGAGTGAAATACTTTTCCTCCTGTTATTTTCCTATCTCTTTCTCATGCTGTTGCTGCATGCTGTTTCTCAGGCTCTTTCTTTTGACTTGCTAAACCTGCCAAGCACCTCACTAAAAGAATCCCCATGAAATGTAAAGATGGCTGCTTAGTGACTTGAAGACAAAGTTTATCTTTCTTTTCTGGCTGCTCTGTGTGTGTGTGTGTGTGTGTGAGTTTAAGCAGAAATGAAAACGTAAATACTGACCTGCCTATCATGAGACTAAATGTGTAGAAGAAGTAAGACCTGTAAGCATTCATGTGTTATAGCTCAGTACAGTTGTGTGCTGTTTTAAGCATGTGCTTTTGAGAAACACGATTAGCTGTGATGCCTAATCCTAGCCTACTGTAGTACAGCTGCAGTGTGGCCATGTGGGGAGCAGTTGTGTGGGGTTGGGGAGTGAATGGTGTGCATGGAGAAGTGATGTGGGGATATGGTGTGGACAGGGGAAGACAGGGGTAACGAGTGAAGTGGTGAGGGGTGAAGGCAGGGGTCTGCTGCATTGAATCACAGTTTGTGTCAAATTGAGATGCACCGGATCCTGATTTTTAGGATCCTGCCGGATACCAGATCCACTGCTTAAGATCCTGCCGGATCCGGAACCGGATACCGTATCCTACGAAAGGGTTGAAAAACATAGCCAATTCGCACACGTAGACCCTTTTTATTACATTGGCGCAAACTATTTTTAAGACTCACTGGCTTACTGCCACACTGCCTTAAACGGCCGCTTCCAAAGGGCTTTCACTCCATGCAGCGATTGGGGTTGTGAAAGACTGACTGAAAAGCCTAGGCTACGTAAAAAAGTACAGATGCCCCAGATCCTGATTTTTAGGTAACTGCCGGATACCGGATCCACTGCTTAAGATCCTGCCAGATCCGGATAGTCTGAAAAACCCTATCATCCTGCCGGATCCGGAACCGGATCTTGGATCCTGTACATCTCTAGTGTCGAAGGATAGGGGGGAGACATGGGGGTGCATTGCTGCGTGGATTTTGGAATAGGATGGGGTACACAGGGAAATGTTTTTGGGCATGGGGGATGGGGTGTGGAAGACAGGGGTAACGAGTGAAGTGATGAGTGGTGAAGGCAGGGGTCTGCTCAGGGCACCAGAATCACAGTTTGTGTCGAAGGGTGGGGGGAGACATGGGGGTGCATTGCTGCATGGGTTTACAGGGGTGTAGTGAACGTGGTACGCGGGGGTACGCAGTCCACCCACCCATGAAAGTAGCATTGGGGTGTTTAGATGATAAGTTGCCTAATTAATTGATGATGTCACAAATCACATACCCACTTTAAAAAATGGGGGATTGGATGTGAGTGTGACTGTGGGATATGATGAGGGGTGAGTGGGGAAGGCAGGGGTTTGCTCAGGGCAACGGAATTACAGCTTTTGGTGGAGGCCTGTGGTAGGCATGGGCTGCACTGCCGCAATGAAATTGTTGATTGAATGGGGACCTTAGACCGGAGGTGAGGCTGGAGGTGGTGTGGCGGTTTGGGCTGTGGCTTTAGGCTCAGGGCATCGCCTTGTCTCACAGCTTACATCGGATTTGTCTTCTTCACCTCAGGTACCCGAGGCTGAGACTGGTCCGTGCTGGGCCGAGTTGGAGAAAAGACGGAGTGAATGAGGAATGGAAGTGAGTGACAGGCGCAGAGGGAAAGGGGGAGAGCGAGTGCCCGGGAGAGTGCCTGAGACACGTGATGAATGAAGAAGTGGTCCGGGAGCGACATCACTGTCATGATTTAGAGGGAGGGAGACAGACAGACACACAAAGAAAGAAAGAAAGAAAGGAAAGCAGACAGACAGACAGTGAGACAATTGATTGTGAAGCAGATTTGTTTGACAGACAGATAGACAGACAGACAGACAGACAGACAGACAGACAGACAGAGAGACAGACAGACAGACAGACAGACAGACAGACAGACAGACAGACAGAAAACTTGTGATATGTTTCCTTGCTTCCAATTTCACAATGGCACCCTACTGCTATCTGTGTTTACAGCAGCTGTGTTGTGCGTGCATGCATGCTTGAGTGCTTGTGTGCTTGAATGTGTGCGTACGTGCTTGCGTGCATGAGTGTGTGCATGTGGATAGGGCTCTGTCTTTGCTGTTGTTTTGGAGAGCCGACACCGTGTTGCCGGCAGGTTAATGACGGTAATGTCAGGCTCACTTTAATTACAACTCTCATTAAAATATAATGAAAAGGAATGGCAAAGATCGAAAACAGAGTTTACTAAATGTCGTCCATATGAGTGCAGTGAGGGCAGCCATGTTTGGAGAACAGTGACTGGAGCATCCAGTGTCAGGTGTTTCTCTGTGTGCGTGTGTGTGTGTGTGTGTGTGTGTGTGTGTGTGTGTGTGTGTGTGTGTGTGTGTGTGTGTGTGTGTGTGTGTGTGTGTGTGTGTGTGTGTGTGTGTGTGTGTGTGTGTGTGTGTGTGTGTGTGTGTGTGTGTGTGTGTGTGTGCGTCTGCGTCTGCGTGTGTGTGTGTGAGAGAGAGAGAGACAGAGACAGAGACAGAGACAGAGAGAGAGGGAGCGAGAGAGAGAGACAGAGACAGAGACAGAGAGAGAGAGAGATAGAGAGAGAGAGAGAGAGAGAGAGAGAGAGAGAGAGAGAGAGAGAGAGAGAGAGAGAGAGAGAGAGAGAGAGAGAGAGCTCTGACACTTTCCTGGACGAGCTCCCAGACTCTTGTCACCACACCCCAATAAAAAAGGAAAGAGAAAGAGTTAAGTCCCCTTCAAAATTCTTTGCTGGAGCTTTGCAGTAAAACAGTAAGTCATTCAAAGGAAACCGAATGGATTATCTTACATATGAGGTGCTGCCTTCGCTTCAGAAAAAAGCTTGTCATGCAAAATCGCCTGGCTCCATGAAGACTAATGCTATTAGATAACTTATGATCCTTGTCTGTCAGGCAGGGTTTTTTTTATGATAGAGGGAGAGAGAGAGACTGAGAGAGAGAGACAGACACAGAGACAGAGGCAGAGACAGAAACAGAGAGACTGAACATGAAACGGAGAGGAGAGGAGAGGAGAGGAGAGGAGAGGAGAGGAGAGAAGAGGAGATGATGAGGAGTGGAGAGGAGTGGAGTGGAGTGGAGTGGAGTGGAGAGGAGAGGAGAGGAGAGGAGAGAGGAGAGGAGAGGAGAGGAGATGAGATGAGATGAGATGAGATGAGATGAGAGGAGAGGAGAGGAGAGGAGAGGAGAGGAGAGGAGAGGAGAGGAGAGGAGAGGAGAGGTGTGATAGCAGGAGTGGCAGCATCCAGACATATTGGATTATGCATTCTACTGTCTAACTCTGCTCTGGCTCGAAACATTTTCCCACTTTTTTTGCGGTATCTTCTCCCCTTTTCCCCCCGTTTCTTTTTCAAGTTTTTCCTCATATCTCTTTGTTTTTGGTAGTATCGCAGACTCATCACTGTACTGGGGGAGATGGAGATCAGAGATTCTTTAAGTATATAGAGATATGCCAGTGTAATAGGTTGCACCTAACATGACCAGGTTCCCGTCTGCCTAAAGGGGCGTGTCATAATTCTCCTAGCATTCAATAGAACAGTCCTTAGGTCTGCCTAAAGGGGCATCCCCCCCTTGCAATAATAGAACCCGGAAACAATGGGCCAATGGAACCTCTCTCTCTCTCTACTCTCTCTGTGGAGATCTTGGCGTGTTGAAGAGCGTGATGTAATGGCCGACGGCGCGGGCGGCACTGGATGGCTGATGTATCTGATGGCTCCTCTGCTCTCTCCTCTTGCCGGCTGGCTGACCTAAACTGGTTTGAGCATGTAATAGGCGCTCACAGGCTTGATTATTTTGCCATCAAGTCAAATAGAGGAATTATTTTCTCTCCGCGCTCCGGGGCCGACAAGTTAACTGAATTTCTCTCTTAGCCGACAACAGCCAACGGAAAGGGTGGTAGAGAGGGAGGGAGGGAGGGAGAGAAAAAGAGAGAGAAAAAGAGAGAGAGAGAGAGAGAGAGAGAGAGAGAGAGAGAGAGAGAGAGAGAGAGAGAGAGAGAGAGAGAGAGAGAGAGAGAGAGAGGATAAAGGTAAGAGAAAAAAGAAAAGAGGAAAGAGTGATGAAACACAAAAAGACAAGGGGAAGGATGAAAGGGAAAATGAATAAGAGGAGACAAAGGAAATAAAGAACAAGAAGGAAGAGGAAGAGAAAAGGAAGAGCGAATGAGAGGAAAGCGAGAGGAATAAGTGATGGAAAGGCGGAAGGAGAGATATGGAGAGTGGGATGCAAAGAGGGGGGGAAGAGACGAAATGATACATTTGTAAATCAAATTTCCCCATATAGTGTGGTATGAGATGTCATTCCGTAGGATTTTGATGCTAAAATTGATTTTATTGCTTCATTTGCTTCATTTGGGGTCCTACTATTGAAAAATGATGGGTTTCGAATTTTCTGACCCCGTTATACCCCTCCTCTAGGGGGCGCTTTCTGGCCCTAGCCAGTATAGCTACCGAACCCATATATCTACTAATAATTATCACATTTCCACAATCTTGGTGTCAATTATAGGGTTATTGATGATGGTGAGTCCATTTTTGACAGTTTCATTATGGTCAGAAGTTGCTATGACACATATTTTGGATATTTAAAGGCTATTTTGTCCTCATACAAGCCTCCTGTGGGGGATATGACTACTATGGCATCAGTCACATTGTTCTGTGCACATAATATAAATAATAAATATTTCAATTCTATTAGGATCAGTACTGTGAGAAAATGATGGGTTTCAAGTTTTATGACCCCTTTATGCCTCCCCTCAAGGGGGCGCTTTATCACCTCGGCCAAGATACATAGTGCAACCATAACTGCAGCAACACAGATCCTATTTTCACAATAATGGTATCAAATTAGGGGTTATGGAGGATCCTGAATCCATGTATGATGGTTCTACTGTGATCAGAAGTTGTTATGACTCATTTTTAGGTTGAGGCCACCTGTTAAACAAAACCGTTTAACAGAAGATAATAACTGTCTAAATTTGCGTGTACACCAAAGGTGACCAATGCTACCAGAGCAACTGAAGTCATTATTTCTCTATGGATGTTTATATTGGCACTGACTATCAAAGAATAATTGGACTCGAAAAAACTATTAGAACAAGGTGTTCTGCAAAACATGAACGAGGCTGGCGAGTTTTGTTCACCTGATTTTCTTTTTTTTTTTTTAAATAATTACAACTGTCATTTACAAACTTAAACTTCTAGAAAAACCCCACTGGACAGAACACCTTCAATGGCACAGTGGTTGTAATGCAAATCAAAGAGATAAATATTTACACTAGATGCTGTCAACCCTGAGGAGCTCCTGTCCCCATATCTCAGGTTTGATGTAAAACACTTGCAGCAACCAATCATCAGGACCAGGCCAGTTCGATTTACAACTTTCAAACAGAGACATGTGGACTACACTGTTTCCAAAGCCTTCACTCATACATGGACACTTGCCAATTAGTTAGCAACAGATCCAACCAACACCACAGAAAGTGAGAAAGTCACACAAATGAGAATGAGCAGCAGCAGCTAGGCACAGAAGAGGAAACTGACCATGATGCTCTCATTCTGTCCATAAATGAACAAACACCCAAAAATCCCAAGAAATTGGTTGTATGAAGTCATCCATACTTGCTCCACCAAATATCCACTGATATCCCAGCCATTTGAGACTCATAGAGGAGAACTCTCGTCACCTTTGCTCTGGCGTGCTCTTGAGATTCAATGGTGGCTGGATTCTGAGAGCAGGTGTTTTGCTCATAGGTATGCAGTGTTTGCTGCACTGTTTGCTCTTGGGGGGAAACAATTGATGGAAGAGGCATTGTATGCACCATTGAAAGTGGTTCATACTCTTCAGCAGCTCTCCGTGGAATCTTTGGTGGGAAAGCACACATCTGGGCCCTTGCATATCACATCCCAACTAGCCTGGCTATTATTGTGATGAGATTTGATGCCATTTCCTTTGATGCAATGTCCTGCTCAGTCCAGTTGCATTGCAATTGCAGAGTAACATCTAGGCCTTTTATTTGGAAAATACCCAACCTCTTCAATCAGGAGAAGACACTAGAGTTTGCTCAGTTTCTTGTACAGCACCTATAAGAGCAAGTGGAGAGTCTTCAACATATCATTAGTGCTTGTTGTCCAGTGGACTGGGAAGGTTATCTGGCTGTCATGAGGAACCTTATCAAGTACTTCTTTGCATATGATCTCCTCAATTATGCTCGCCTCATGGCAGTCTATCTTGCTCAGATTAGTGCTCTGAAACAAGATGATCCTATGTTCTACAGTAAGGTGATTTTGTTGCGGCCAAATCAGAGGTTCCCTTCAGTCATTCCTTTACAGATCAGAACCTAGAGTAGGAAGCTCAAGTGTCATGGTGGGAAAGTAGGACTGAGTGAAGATGCCACTGCCTTTGTCTTGTCACCACAACACCACATCTTGCTCATATTGTGATGCAGTAATTGTACCGCTCCCCTCAATCCAGCAAGTCTGTGCAAAGTGAACACTCCCAGCTTAGGTGACATGTTGCCATCAGATCAAGGGCAAAAGCTGTGAAGATGCATAATTCAATTAAGCTCTACTGCACTGGCAATTAATTTGCACTTCAGTCTCCTCTTCAGAGAAAGGTCTGAAATAGTTTGAACATTTCATTCAGAAGAGACTCCGGAGATACTTTACTTCCTTATTACACATGGAAGCAGGCTTGTGAGCTTGTGCCTAAACCAGAGGAGACAATTGAAAATGACTGCATAAAATGTAATTTGTACCATGCTCCCTGTGCACTATAGATGTACCTCTGTATATCCCAACTGCTGAGCCTCATGCATGCTGTTGAAAGAGCTACAGGTGAAATGCTGGTGTCCCTTCAAATGACTGACAATACACAAGCTGAACCAGAGTTCTAATTGTTGATGCTATGGTTGCAACAGGAGTTTAGTTTGATCATATCTTGAAGTGACTTATTTCCTTGTGCCAATATGCACCTGCTTAACAAGTGAAGCAGCACTCCTTAATGACCAGCACTCCTCAGTGATCAGTTGTTTTTTTAGTGTCTGCCCAATTCTTCCTTAGATAGAAAGAAGTGGTGTGGTTTTCAAGGAAAGGATTCATGTTCAAGCAGGCTGGTTACTATTCAAGTTCATGCAATTTTTGATGAATTAGTTGATATTACCATTACAGCACATGATCTTTTTCACTTCGAAACTGTTACTTCAAAAATGGTTACTCCATGGGGCCTTTAACTCCAACCAAAAAGGCACTATATTAAACACAGCTACTGTTGTTGTTCACATACAAATTACACAGTTGGTCAGCATCAACTTCCTGAAAGCACACAACCCCCTCTGGTTAGTTGATATTTAGTCTTTAGTTCAAGGGGATCCTGGTGTATTCATTTTTAATCGTGTTATTGACCAATCTCATCAATTAAAGAATGACAATTCTTGACCTCAACCTAAAAATGAGTCATAACAACTTCTGATCACAGTAGAACTGCCATGAATGGATTCAGGATCCTCCATAACCCCTAATTAGATACCATTATTGTTAAAATCGGATCTTTATTGCTGCATTTATGGTTGCACTATGTATCTTGGCCGAGGTGACAAAGCGCCCCCTAGAAGAGGGCCATAACGGGGCATAAAATTTGAAACCCCTAATTTTCTCACAGTACTGACACTAATAGAATTGAAATCTTTATTATTTATAGTATGTGCACAGATCCAATGAGACGGATGCCATAGTAGTCATATCCCCCACAGGAGGCTTGTATGAGGACAAAATAGCCTTTAAATCTCCAAAATATGTGTCATAGCAACTTCTGACCATAATGAAACTGTCATAAATGGACTCAGCATCATCAATAACCCTGTAATTGACACCAAGATTGTGAAAATGTGATAATTATTAGTAGATATATGGGTTCGGTAGCTATACTGGCCAGGGCCAAAAAGCGTACCCTAGTGGAGGGGTATAACGGGGTCAGAAAATTCGAAACCCATCATTTTTCAATAGTAGGACCCCAAATGAAGCAAATGAAACAATAAAATCAATTTTAGCATCAAAATCCTACGGGAGCTGTTTTTCAGACAATTCATACCACACTAATAGCTTGTGCACAGGCCTGCAGTTTTTCTGATGGAATATGGATGAAACTCCCGAGCTTGACTGGGGAATGAAACTGGCATCCGATTCCCCGGGCCGGTTATTTCCAGTCACCGATAGCATAGTGCTTATCAGACACGTACGCACACACACACATTCTCTCTCTCTCTCTCTCTCTCTCTCTCTCTCTCTCTCTCTCTCTCTCTCTCTCTCTCTCTCTCTCTCCCTCTCTCTCTCTCTCTCTCTCTCCCTCTCTCTCTTCACACACACACACACACACACACACACACACACACACACGCGCGCGCGCGCACACGCGCACACACACACACACACACACACACACACACACACGCGCGCGCGCGCACACGCGCACACACGCACACACACACACAGCTCCAGCTTCACTGACCCTGGGCTCTGTGAGGAAAAGGAATAGGGCACACAGCATAGGGATGCACATGCACACAATACAAAAACGCAGACCGCACACACACACACACACACACACACACACACACACACACACACACACACACACACACACACACACACACACACACACACACACACACACACACACACACACACACACACACACACACACACACACACACACACACACACACACAAAGAGTACTTAAAGTAAAAAGATGCATGTGCATAAAGGCATTCAAATCATATGCATTCATGTATGCATACTTCTGCATTTCAAATATGGTGAATTACTGTTATGGCCAATAGGGCATTCATATCACCGAATCAGTCACACAGCATTGTCCACAAAGACCATATACAGAATCAAGGACATGCACATCTAAAGTATACTCGTGAGCAGACATGCTTATGCTCATACATTTACACAGTCTTGTAAGTATGAATACACACACACACATGCACCCACTCACACACATTTTTTCTTAAAATTTCACAAGGCTAGAGCATCTGCACATGTAAGGCCATTATAAAGGTTATGCTGAATAATGTTCATATTACTACACCTGTCTCTACTGCTCGCTCTCTCTCTCTCTCTCTCTCTCTCTCTCTCTCTCTCTCTCTCTCTCTCTCTCTCTCTCTCTCTCTCGCTCTCTCACTAACCTCTATCTGACTTCATCCTTCTGTCTACTGCCTGTCTCTCTTTCATCCCTTTTTGAATTGATCTGATTTTCCTTTTTTTCCATTTCCCCACTCTCTGTTGATTTAACCAACATCATATGCACACTTTACCTGTTCACAGTTGCAATGTCATTCATCTCCACGGGTGAACGATGTGCACGCCAAACACATTAAAAGTAATGCCGCAGATAAAGCGGCAGCACTTTAGCCTTCACTTTGGACATGGGCCCTTTTGTGAGCGATTGCGCGCTACAATAACTTCATTTTACTGCCCCTGCCGTGCAGGTGTGAGGGATAAATAGATTTAAGGGGTACATATCGATTATGCTAACGGCAAACATGCAATGGCTGGTGGGGGGGGGGTTTGATGGCATCGGCAGTAATGTGGTTTTTGAAGGTGGGGTTGAGACAGAGCAGAGTTATGGTGCTGCGATGGAGATTAGCCCGGCTAGCATCGCTCTCCCTCCCGCTGCTCATGTGCTAGATATGCTGACGCTAGCACGTTCGGGCTGAGAAAAAGACAGCCATGGTGAGTTCGCTCATACACTGGTGCGTATGACCTCACACGTGCACACACATGCACGCACGCACGCACGCACACACACACACACACACACACACACACACACACACACACACACACAC
>NC_085861.1:29536024-29538524 GCF_034702125.1 Engraulis encrasicolus | reverse complement strand
AGAAAGTGAAAGAGCATGGGAAAGAGCATGAGGAAAACAGATTTCTAGTCTATGACTGCAATCATGTCCCCCCTCTGTAACCATCTCCGGAAAGAATCGCCCACATTAATGAAAGCGGTGATGGATTTCTCTCTTCTTTCAATTTACTGGCACAAAGACTAGCCCAGATTGCAAATTAAATTGCCTGTGTCTATTTCCAAGAGCTGGTTTATATGTGTGTGTGTGTGCGTGCGTGCCATGCATATGTGTGTGTGTGTGTGTGGGGGGGGGGGGGGTGGGGGGGGGGGGGGGTTGGGGGGGTTGTGTGTGAATATGATGTGTGTGTGTGTGTGTGTGAAGACATGTGTGGTGGTGTGAGTGTGTGTGTGTGTGTGTGTGTGTGTGTGTGTGTGTGTGTGTGTGTGTGTGTGTGTGTGTGTGTGTGTGTGTGTGTGTGTGTGTGTGTGTGTGTGTGTGTGTGTGTGTGTGTGTGTGTGTGTGTGTGTGTGTGTGTGTGTGTGTGTGTATGTGATCTGCATTTCTATGTGGTAGCTTTGTGCTCATGCCTACCCACTCCACTCCTCCATGGGCAGTCCCACGTCACATGATCCGTGCCCTCTTGCCTCATTAGTGCTTTACATCAGCTGCACACCTTCAGCAGACTCAGAGGTCACCCCTCAGCTTATCTACACAATTACAAATCATTCCCCCTCCTGTGACTCAAACGACTGAAGCACCGTATTGTTAGCCTGATTATCATCGACTTTCAAATCTTGCGTCACTAAGAGGGCGTAGCCTGGCTCGCGTGTTGTATACATGGGTTCTCAAATTTTTGTTTTTGCCTGTCTGCGCGAACCTGTCTGTGTACAACTCAACCTCTGATTGTTAAAGACCGCTGTCGGTGAAAAAAATAACCTCACGTGGTTGGCTGCCAGTGTCTTGCCCCTCCTCACAACACCGTATTTATAAACAAAGAAACCTCATGTATACACAGAGGACCCGGGTTCATTTCTCTCTCTCTCCCACTCATTTCCTGGGACACTTTCACTGTTCTTCTAAATCAAGGCCATACATAAATACTTACATACATAAATATTTCATATATATAAAAATATACAAAATAAAATAATGGAACTAATAGCAGCTGTTTACAGGGATGCCAATACATACTTTATATATATAATGTGCTGGAATAACATACACATACTCTTGAGGCCTTTTCTTAAAGATCAATTTGATTTGATGCTAATGCAACGTGGAATTGCTTTTTATAATTGGAGAAGGTCAGTTAGGTCTGCAGAGTTCCGCAGCATTCAGAGTTTGCTCATGTCAACACGGGAGCCATTTTAAAGTAACACACAGTCACACACTCTCCCATGCCGGCACACACACCCAGGCACGCACGCACGCAAACATGCACGCGAACACGCACGCACGTACGCATGCACGCAAACACACACACACACACACACACACACACACACACACACACACACACACACACACACACACACACACACACACACACACACACACACACACACACACACACACACACACACACACACACACACACACACACACACACACACACACACACACACTGTTGATCTAGCCAGTAAGCCCCAAAATAAAATAATGCAGTTTCACACAACGGTGCTGAAGTGCAAGTGCTAGACAGAGAGTGCATGCAACAGGTGCCAAGGTCACCTTGGCACTGTGAGGGTAGAGAGCAGAGAACAACACCCCACAGACAGCCTCAAGACTGTGAGCTTGTGTTAAAAAAATTCAATGTGTTCAGGCCTTTTTTTACCGCTGATTTCCTACAGAGGTGAAAAAACCACTCGTTACCTTGCTCATTGTCCTTGCAGGAAAGATTTACATAGAAAAATATTCTCATCCAATACATTTTGGTATCCGGCAAAGTATTCAGTTGGATTCTTAGTTTTTTCTTCCACAAGGTTTTCAGGAAAACACTATTGCTTATGTTAGTTCAAGACATTATTGTGTGTGTGTGTGTGTGTGTGTGTGTGTGTGTGTGTGTGTGTGTGTGTGTGTGTGTGTGTGTGTGTGTGTCTGTGTCTGTGTCTGTGTCTGTGTCTGTGTCTGTGTGTGTGTGTGTGTGTGTGTGTGTGTGTGTGTGTGTGTGTGTGTGTGTGTGTGTGTGTGTGTGTGTGTGTGTGTGTGCGCGTGCGTGTGCGTGTGCATGTGAATGTGCATTTGCGTACTAAGTATGTAATCCTATGTGTGTATTTGTGTATCTATGTGCCTGTACATGCATGCAAGTGTGTGTATGCATGTTTGCAAATGTTCTTGAATGATCATACACGTATGAATGTACTACTGGTAATAGTGTCAAAACAGTGTCATGACAGTCGTGGAACAGTCATAAAAGTCCAATGTCACAAACGTTTTATAGTCAGGAAAAGTTGACATTGTAATTGCTGTCACTTTATGACAATGTTTATGACAATGTGTATGACATAGACATCATGTTTATGACAAGTCCATGACTCCATTA
>NC_085861.1:29482563-29517563 GCF_034702125.1 Engraulis encrasicolus | reverse complement strand
GTGGTTTGCGATTGCTAACGGCCATTTATTTGCTGTTATCATTAAGTGTTATCATTTGGTCTATATGTAGCCCATAGCCTTTGTGTCAGTTACTGTATATTGAAACAAACTGAAAGCTTCCGTTTGTCAAGTACTGTAATACACGTCATCATCTTTCCACCCCTCCCCACTTGCTGATTGGCCCCCGAAATCTAGTTGCCTCGCTGAGGGATAGAATCCATGCAAGCTTTTCAGACTTTCCAGAATGTGCAAAGCAACATAGGATTTCCCAGGCTAAGACAACACAACTGATACTGTGTAGGCAGCAGTGGCTTAAGCACTCATTCAAACCCAGATTGTCTGTTTTTGTCTAGATTCAGCACATTAAGGTTAAGGTTAAGTTCCACACCTTCATATATGGCTGAAGAGAGTTTGAGCCCCAGGAACTGTCATTAACTGGCACAGAAAGATGACTGTAACAATACGCATCGCATAAGCTAAGCACTTGGCAGTGAAATTGTATATTTTGTACACATTGCAATAATCAGGTTAATGATAGAATGGTACGTCAGTAGGTTTTTGGATAGAGAAACAGTACAGCGCTTCTATTCCATTTGATAAAGGTTCAGTGTAAATACTGTAAGAATTAGGTTAAGACATTGACAGTAAATATATACTGTCAATGGGTTAAAACAAGGATGTGAAACTCAGGCCAGGGGACCAAATTTGGTCCACTGAACCACTTCGGCCATTAGGCCCGCAAGATCTTTGCAAATTTGTATTACAGTTGGCCCATATAAACCATCAATACATACACAATGTGACTTGAAGGCAAAATTCAGCAGGGCTGTAGTACTCGAGTCCGGACTCGGCCCGAGTCCGGTCTCAAGTCCGTTTTTTTATGGACTTGGACTTGTCTCGGACTCGGTATTGTTTGGACTCGGACTTGTCTTGGACTCGGACAATGGTCTTGCCAAATTAGGCTTTTGGACTCGCCGGGTCTGTCATTAAGTTTTGTTTAGAACACTGGCCATCATAGATTGTAAAGTGGAGCTTGAAATCCAATAACAAACAAGTTTGTCTTCACATCCATGCCATATAGGTTATCTTCTAAGGTTCACACTATTGACATTCATCCTTTTCATTGTCAAGCACTGACCGACATGTGACTCGGACTTGACTTGGACTCGAATCTTTTTGGACTCGGTCTTGTCTCGGACTCGAACCTCTTTGGACTCGGACTTGTCTCGGACTTGACTAGTACTGGTCTTGGACTTGTCTTGGACTCTACAAAGGTGGACTTGACTACAGCCCTGAAAATCAGTCAGTTCGAGTTAGAGTACTTTTATAAATCCACAAAGCAAAATTTTATTCATCACAAGAATTATGTGTGTGTCCAGACTAGTGTAACAGCACATACATAGTTTGTTAGTTTTAAATTTGGATATTTGGAATATACAAAAAGTAATTATATATTAATACAGCAATAGGCAACCAGTACCCATGATTGTAACCAACTGCTAACCTGACAACTATTGGTTAAGAGAAAAAACTTTTTTTGCATTTCATGACTATAATCTGCTGCTATTAAACCATATAATTTTAGACAGACTCCATTCATTTTGAAAACATGTTACAGTTGTCTAAATGATTTGTAACACATAGTCCATTTAGGATTTTATAATTATTTCCTAGGTATGCATGTCAATAATCACTTTGTCATTTGACACAACACAGGCAAATGATGTTGTTCATGCAGGCATCTTTCTTTCCAAAGTTGTAATTTTGTGCTCTGAATGATCAGTATGCAGTAGGCACATGTAAAATGCAGTGAAATAAAGAGAGGCCTGACTGGAAGTGACACTTAAAGCCCCTCATTACTACAAATGTGTTCAAGAAGAACTTAAGTGAGAATAATATTCACATAATTGCAATGCTTTGTGGTTTCTAGAATGACACCAAAGCAGTCACAATGCCCCATTTGCTATATAACCTTTTAATGTATTAATACAGTGATATAGCGAAGTCAAGAAAGATACACATATCACACCACAGAACTGATAAAAACTGTGTTGTTGATGTTTGTTGCTCAGGAAAGTTCATTGATTATGAAAGGTCATAATATTGCAGTATTTAAAGCATTATGATGCATTATTTTAGTGATATTAGGGCAAGGAGTCAATATTTAGACAACAACAAAATTGCTGGGAAATGTATTACTGATGCTAGTTGCTAATGAAGATGCTTTACCTAGCAACTGTTGCTAGGCAACATTGGATTTTGAGTGGCTCCACCCCTGATATTTAGTGATATTTGGGCAAGGAGTTAATATTTACACATCATAAAATCACAAAACTGCTGGGAACTGCACTACTGATGCTGGTTGCTAAGAAAGATGCTTTACCTAGCAACGGTTGCTAGGCAGAATTAAATTCTGAGTGGCTCCACCCCTGATATTAAGTAATATTAGGGCAAGGAGTCAATATTTAGACATCATAACACCACAAAATTGCTGGGAACTGTATTTCTGATGCTGGTTGTTAAGGAAGATGCTTCACCTAGCAACCGTTGCTAGGCAACGCTGAATTCTGAGTGGCTCCACCCCTGAAATTAATAAGCATGTCCTAATGAACATTTGTGCCAAGTTTCACGCTTTTATCACCTTCCGAGCGATTCTCCCATTATATTGCACCCATTGCCTAGACTATATGTATATTCCTTGATATTGCAGGTAATTCTAGTGACTCATTAGAAGATATCATGTGACAGTTTGCTACTCCAGTGTATTAGCCATTTATTTGGAGGTGGGGGCTCCTCATCTATTAAACTGGTAGGAGGGGGTGGTGCCCGGTTGGATAGTTTTCACCTCGTACTTACTTTTCAGTTAGGCAGGTAACATATGGTATACACCCTGTCCAATGAAGCAAGTAATCACAGACTGTAGAACAGGAGACAACCTGCTCACATACATGAACATAGATGCTCATGGCAGCACAGGGTGTGGAGACCTTTTCAGTGACCCTCATAAGATGTGTAGGAGACCTTTTCCTATTCAGTGACCCTCATGTGTGGGGACCTTTTCCTATTCAGTGACCCTCATGTGTGGGGACCTTTTCCTTTTCAGTGACCCTCATGTGTGGCGACCTTTTCCTATTCAGTGACCCTCATGACATGTGTGTGTTTGTGTGTGTGGGGGGGTCCTATTCAGTGACCCTCATGTGTGGGGACCTTTTCCTATTCAGTGACCCTCATGTGTGGGGACCTTTTCCTATTCAGTGACCCTCATGTGTGGGGACCTTTTCCTATTCAGTGACCCTCATGTGTGGGGACCTTTTCCTATTCAGTGACCCTCATGTGTGGGGGGAGGGGTCCTTTTCCTATTCAGAGACCCTCATGTTTGGGGACCTTTTCCTATTCAGTGACCCTCATGTGTGGGGACCTTTTCCTATTCAGTGACCCTCATGTTAACTCTTTGCTAAGGTGTAGAAGGGACTCCCCCCTCTGTAACATGGATACAAACACAGTGGGCCACAGACTACCTCTCAGTCTCCACCCCCTGGGCCAGAACCAGATGTTAACTCTTTGGTGTCGGAGGGACTCCCCTCACTGGAATGTGTACATACACACAGTAGACCACTGCTTAGTCTGAATGGTGGTCCCTGGGTCAGAACCAGTTGAAACCTCCTGGTCTAAGTAACAGAAGGTGCCAAAACAATGTCCTGCTCTCTCTGTCTCTCATTATTTACCCTTCTACCTCCTCTTCTTTATCTCTCCATCTCTCTCTCTCTCTCTCCAGGCTGGAGTCCTGCAGTATAACAGAAGAGGGCTGTGCTGATCTGACTTCAGCGCTGATTTCAAACCCCTCACACCTGACAGAGCTGTATCTGAATAACAATAAACTTGGAGACTCTGGAGTGAAGCAGATCTCTACTCTACTCAGGATGCCAAGCTGTAAACTACAGACACTGGCGTAAGTAATGACACCAAAGAGTGTGTGAGGAAGCACACTAAACACTATTATAGTTCATCATGGAAACAATAAGATGGAATGTGTGTGTGTGTGTGTGTGTGTGTGTGTGTGTGTGTGTGTGTGTGTGTGTGTGTGTGTTGTGTGTGTGTGTGTGTGTGTGTGTGTGTGTGTGTGTGTGTGTGTGTTTTGGGTTGAGCAGCAGCTGATGTGTGTGTCCATTCTAGTGTGCTTGTGTTTAGGTGTGTGTGTGTGTGTGTGTGTGTGTGTGTGTGTGTGTGTGTGTGTGTGTCTCACTGTGTGTGTGTGTGTGTGTGTGTGTGTGTGTGTGTGTGTGTGTGTGTGTGTGTGTGTGTGTGTGTGTGTGTGTGTGTGTGTGTGTGTGTGTGTGTGTGTGTGAACTTGGCTTCTTGTCTCTCATTGTCTCCCATCCCTCTATGGCCCGGGGTATACTGTACTTGCTGCAGGATACACACATGTGTGAATATGTTGCCATGTGTATGTTATGTCAGCTTTGCATGCAGTATTATAGTTCATCATGGAAACAATAAGATGGAATGTGTGTGTGTGTGGGGGGGTTGGGGGGGGGGGGGGGCTGATGTGTGTGTCCATTCCAGTGTGCTTGTGTTTAGTCATGTGTGTGTGCACCTGCATGTGTGTGTGAACTTGGCTTCTTATCTCTCATTGTCTCCCATCCCTCTATGGCCCGGGGTATACTATACTTGCTGCAGGATACACACATGAATATGGTGAATATGTTGCCATGTGTATGTTATGTCAGGTTTACACATCTGACATAAGGTGCACAGTGTGATATGGTGCATTGCTACTCAGACAGCACTTTAGTAAATATGTGCACTCGGTCACACACAGTTGTGCACATGCAGTCATGCAGCAAGCATCTCCCAATCCCTGCTTGTGTGTGTGTGTGTGTGTGTGTGTGTGTGTGTGTGTGTGTGTGTGTGTGTGTGTTTGTGTGTTTTGCCGGATCCAGCTCAACGTACCAATGAGTGTTTTAGTACTTGGTGGGTATTACATCCCTCCATACCAGTTTGTTTCATAGTAAATGTCCTTAAGGCGAGACACTGTAGGTGTATTTTTTTTAACTTGCAGATATCAATATGAAACTTTACCAGTTGATCACTCATTTAAATTGGAGAAAAAAATGTATTACAAGTTTTCTATATTTTATGTTTAAATATGCTAATTAGGCTATTATCTAATTAAATATGCGCTAATTTGCATAATTTTTGATGCAACGGATCTGACCACCTGAAAATGCCAGCTTCAAAATTCCTTTTTTATTTTATTAATATAGTACATACAAACATATGTTCAGAGGGAATTATGGCTATCTCCTTTTGTTATCCAGTAAATCAGAAAATACTGCCAATAACCTTTAAAAATGTGATTTTGGCCAATTTTTATGCAAATAATGTCAAATAAATCAGGCCATGAATGACATATCAACAAATCCCTCTGAATAAACATTCACAACATTGCTTGGAATAAGACTGTAAAGTATGGAACAGATTGGTTGAGCGAAAGTGGAGATTCGTCGCACAGAGCGGGAGAAAAAACACATTTTGAGAAAACGGCCTTCAAAGATTTGTATGGGGGGAAAAAGTGGATTACATCATCATCAACAACTTAACACAGCATAATTCATTACAATAAATGTGTAGTCTGCATGCCCATGCCAAGCACCATATGTCAGACCCTCTTCTAGCTCCTACAGGGGTTTCTTGGCCTTTTAGGCTGTGTTGTTACTCAATGACGGATCATGATACTAAGGTGCAGATGCCCATCATAATGAACGTACACATGACTATTGAAACTTTACCAGTTGATTACTCATATTATTTATATAGTACTCATGTTGAAAATACTTTGGATGTAGCATTTAGTGCATTTTTAATATTTAACTGTTGTAGTTTAGCCATATCTTATTAAAAACACTCTAATTTGGGTATACCAATGTGTTAGTATAGGCCGTAACAGACCTCTGAAACGGCCCGATTAAAAATCACACAAACTATGGAGTAGGTCCATGGATGTTATAGCATCAGAAGTTCATTTTAAGCTCTCTAAACATTTATTACTGACCATAAAATCCCCTAAAGAACACATGAAAGGGCCTTGAATGATTAGGCTGAAATTGATTATAGGCCTATCTAGGCCTATTTGACAGAACAACTATTGTTACAACGTACCGTCCAGTATAGGCCTACTCATTTGTGACTGCAGTTATATAAAGTATGTTTATTTTTTATATCTATTATGGTTTAAGTAGGCCTATAATTATCATTGATTTACCCATTGTCATTGTGACACAGCACTCCACAGCACACAAGTGATCACTGCACACAACGAAATTGCATTCATGCCTCACCCGTGCAAGGGGGCAGCCATCAATGGCACCCCAAGGGGGCAGTGCGGTGGGACAGTATCATGCTCATGGTAGCTCATGGAGGAGGATGGGGGAGAGCACTGGTTAATTACTCCCCCCACCAACCTGGCGGGTCGTGAGTCGAACCGGCAACCTTTGGGCTACAAGTCTGACACCTTAACCGCTTACCCAATGACATGACAAGGTTGGCTTAGGCTTATGGACAAACCGAATGCTTGCTGCTAGGCTGCCTTTAGAAATAGGAACATTTTAATATACTTGTAACTTGTTATGTACTCTCTATGACTTGTAATGGTCTTTATTTGCTAGATGCCAGTGTTTTGCAACAGCCTACATGATAAAACGAAATTGGGATACTTCTGTCTCATGGAAAAGCCTGTGCACATCACCGGGCCAGTAAATAGCCAAGGTCTATTTTTATTTTTTTGTTTTGTTTGTTTGTTTGTTTTGTACAACCTCACATGGTAACATTGAGGGTATGAAGTCAGAGATATCATTGCATGTTCTCAGATGAAGTGCACACCAGATATAGGCCTATTAGGCCTATAATGCACTTTTTTTAGGGTGAAGGAACTGGAGAGACCCCTGACAGGCAATCCTGTCCTCCAATTCTGCTGCTTTTAGGATTGTGTCTATGATTTATTTTTTTTTGCCACTGAATTGAAAACAGATCTTTTTTTTTGTTATGCCATGTTGTTACTCTGAATGTTTTTTTGCATTCATGAAATTGTAGGCTATTGTCAAATTACTTATTTTAGCCTAATCTAATATTATATTTTGTTATGTTTACTACTAGTGGTGTAACATAGCCTACTTAGGCCTACCTGTCATAATAATGTGTAGGTCTACATCCTACCTAATACTGTAGGCTACATATTATTATTACTAGGCCTACATTATTATCATCAACTCTGTAATCATTCATCTTTCTGTAACCTAGGATACCTGTAGCCTTTTGTAGACTCTTTTGTCATGTCGCTGGTACATCTTCAAATGAAGGGAAGGGATACTCATGAACGGCCATCCGGGTACTTTGCTGTTAAATTTGCGTTACGCCCCTTTATGGGTGAAAACAAACCGAATGTCTCATTGACTTACATGCTACATCAGATAGCCTTAATGAAGACGTTCCATGCTTCAGCCACAGCTTTTTGGCTATATTATTTGAACAGCCAGCAACACAACACGTTTTCGGCATGTTGTGCGTGAACAACGCTAGTCTAGAGGTCCGTGTCTGTCGTTTATTAAACCCCAACATCACCAATTGACTTGCATTGCCTGCTTTCCCCCACAAATGGGCGTAGCGCACATGGAAAACGTCACGCCGCTCATGAGTATCCCCAAAACCTTGCTGATCTTATTCAGCGCAGCATAACTCATGCCCAAATCGTGTGCCAAAAGTGCTGTGCTGATCTTATTCAGCGCAGTATAACTCATGCCCAAATCGTGTGCCAAAAGCGCTGTGCGCACTTTTACATCGAAGGCGACATCTCCACAGGTCTGCAGTCGTGTGGACGCATGTCGCTTGTAACCACCCTTTGCTTTACAACTGTTGCACTCAGAAGCAGACTACTGCAAAAGCCCTGGTTGTTTGGATGACTGTTTATTGACCGATCCGATTCGGCATAGTTAGGACACAGATGATCATTATCATCTCATTTAGATGAGAGACGGACCTGCTGGGTCTCGCACTCCTCACAGTTTGCAAACAACTTACGACCGCACGTGCTGTTCCCTGGACGATTATGTGCCAATTCGGCCGGCTGATATATTATCACGGACCTTGCTAAACACAATTGTGTCTTTCTTTTTGTAAACTGTTTCGTACAGCAAAGATATTTTGAAGTTCCCGCAGCAAGCTAAGACAGAAATGTCAAAAAGACAACACGTGAGGCACTGGGCGAATCACGTTAGCAGAGAAGCACCGCCAGCCAATGAATCTACTTTAGTCATCTAAACCCCCCTTCAGAGAGTCAGGATTGGTTGCTGAAAATAAAGGAAATGCCCATATTTGGATAACGCAGCCTTCTGGCCGAAACTCAGTGCTTTAAAACCATACCAGACATGACAGATGTCGTGTAAAAAGACAAGACGCGGAATGCGGTCAAAGGCAGAATTCTTGGTAAATTTAGGCGAAAATGGATGCCGCGGTTGAACAAAATGTGCTGAAACAGACACTTAAATGTGTAATTTTAACGTTTTCTCTATGGTAATATGAAAGATAACAAGTTAAAGATGCAAATTAGCCCAAAATCTCAAATTTGACCAGGGCATGAAAAAATCGATATTTCACCTGCCGTGTCTCGCCTTAAAAGTACAAATGTCCTTAAAGGGTCACAGGCAGGATTAAAAGCAGGGCTTCGAACCGGTTCAAGGAACGAAAACGAAAACCAGGAACTTTTTGTATTTTACAGGGAACAGAAACGAAACCAGAAACGTTATTATTTTTTATGTTCTGGAACGGGAACACTTATTTAAAAATAATGGTAACCGGTTAATACCGGTTAATACCGTTCCTCAAACTAAAAAAAAAGTCATTATTTTCCTGCGCACGTTACCATGACGGCTGAGGTTCATGTCCTTTGTGCAGGCGCGGAGTGGCCATCGGGAGATCGGGGACTTGTCCCGGTGGGCTGCGGTCGCGAAATATATTACAGCGGCCGTAATATATTCTCAGCCGGCCACAAACTATTTAGCCACATTATGTTCTCAGTCGGCCCCAAAGTGTCCCTACGTCAGAACGAAGGTTAAAGAACTATGATTGAAGTCTCATTGTTCTAAGAGTTGACTCACCAGTATATATACCGTCTACCCGACCGCAATACCTCAGTGACGGTGTCAAACAGTAAATTGGCCACACCCCTTCTCTACTGATAATGTTCATACACCGTAGATCGCGGAAGTTTACTAGATCTTAGTAACATAGTTTCGTTTTCAGTATTTCAAGAACCTGTGATATTTAGATTGGTTACCAAGGAATGGAAATATTAGTAAGTTGTGATTTATTTTCCAGACATGTGGACTCGAGTCCAGTGACTTGGACTCGAGTCTGACTCGAGTCAGCGCGTGTGAAGACTTGCGACTTGAAATTTCAAGATCAGAAAGGACTTGCGACTCGACTCGACTTGCACGCCTTTGACTCGGGACTCGACTTGGACTTGACAGTTGTAACTTCCAATGACTTGGCGTGACTTGCCATGTTGGGTCTAAAAAAAAAGTACAAGTCCAACCCTTGTTTTCAGAATGCAACAGCCCGCCCACATTCTTTGTTTGAATCACGTCATTGTCCTAAGCAGTGCTATGCCATTGGCGGCCAGATGCGGCCGGACGCGGCGACCAGTGGCAACAGTGAAACACCATTTGCGAGTCTCCAGAACAAACATAGCCTACATTTTAAACCATCGCGGAAGTTAATTTATCTCCCTCTCAGCCCCAACTCATTTTGCATTCTTACTAGGGTAGGCTATGGAAGTTTGCACTGTGATCAACAAATATTTTCTATCAATGTTCAATGTAGGAAGTGTGTGTGGTGGGGCGCTGTGATGTGCAACACGCGTATGTAAGCTACACACGTGAAGCTCTCGCTCTCTCGCCCCTCGCTTACGACAGAAATTCAGTGAGAACCAATTGTCTAAATATTTTAGCTAAATGGTGATGGACATTGATTGTTGAACATTAGGCTATTTAAGCAGTTGAAATAAAAAAGCACACACTGCTGACATAACCGAACCACAGGACTTAATCTATTGTTGTTTTATAAAAGAGTACGCCTATCCGTTTTGCTTTCCCTGTCCTTTATGAATGCGCTTGCCTTCAGCCCCCGAAGGCAGTTACAGTAGGCCTATGTTCCGCTCCCACACACAACATGCTTGCGAGTCAGTCACTTCAAAGTGAAGTTCAGCCTTGCGAATAATTTCCACCATCGCGGACAAAACCACGTTATGATGGATATGTGGCGAGGTAAACGTTACGAATATGGCCTGCTTTTAAGTTTCCCCCAACCCAGGATGTGTCCGTAGGCTATGGCTTGATATCCCAGGGCTATATCACGACCACAACTCCACGCGCTGAAAATGCATGTTAAGCTCGCGCTTCTCAGAAAGAGTAACCTCTCGGTAACATTCTTTGCATTGACCAGCCACTATCGGTTGAGTATTAGAATCAATACAAAAAGACACGTTTATAGGCTACATGTCTTAGTCTTCCAGCATGCAATCGAAAATAGGCGAGCAGAGTGGTCTTGCATCCATCAAAAGAGCTCCACCGGTTGCCTACTTTAGATGCTGGGTGAATGGTTCCAAAGGGAAATAATTTAGCCTATAGAATATTCATGACAGTCTTGCAAAGAGACAAGACAAACGACCAAAATTGTCAAATAATTGGTCAAGGCGCGAGATGAGGAATACTTCATGGCTATTGGAAAAACTTTGAAGAAACTAAGCGCAAGCTGCTTCCCGCAAAGCTTGCGCTTGAGGGCTATAAACAAGCTATGCGCCCCGAACCTCACTGCTTGTTGTTCGATGACTTGAATCGAAACATTTCTAAGGACACCAGAGCTATCTTTGATTCCTGGAATACCGCCTCAGCCAGCTGAAAGCAGAGCAGCAGTATCATTATGTCAAATGGTAAGATAATACCATACCTGTTCCTTGAAAGTTTTAAAACTCAGCCTTGACCCACTATCATGTCAGCCACATCAGTTCAAACGCAATCTTTAATGCAGCCTATCGTGAAGTTTAAATGTAATGCGAGGTAGAGGTCGCAAGCTACTGCTGAGCAGCGCAATGGGCATGGGTCGGCTCCCGTGGATAAAAGGCATGTTCCCTCTCGCGTGCTGCTCTCAGCCCAATCATTGCGCGCGCGAACCTTGTATCTCGTGGTGTCGACACCGCTTTATCTTATGTTTCTCACAGTTCGAACTACATGCTTTGTTTGGTATTTTGGGGGAGTTTGGAGTCGCAATTACCGCTGCTTGGAAATGACACGTTAGAGCTACACGACGCCATCACTGGAGAACTGGGATGTAACCCTGTTTTCCAAATTAACAAAAATTAGGAAACATAGAAGCAGAACTTTGTTTGGCTACAATCTATGACCTGGACGGTGAACTTAATATTTTTGAAGAGGCATGAAGAGCATACATACAAGTGCCTTTGTGGGGGAGGAGATGGCGATTGGGGAGAACAGGGAGACGAGAGCATGGCGCGAGGCGCATATTCGTTCGGGAAAAATGAGAGCGAAATGTTGGATAGGGCATTACACACCTTCCTTCTTCCTACACTGTAGAAGCGCAGAAGGTTGCCTCGTTGCCATAACTGACATTCTGCAGCGCTAACGCCATGTTTAATTGACAGCGTGCTGGCGAATAGTCTAGTAGCCTAATATAATTAACAAGATGTGGATTAATGACTGTGCAAACGAAGTTCTAGTTAACTTGGACTGTGACGCAGTAAAAATGGTTGGTGATGGGCCATTGCGGCGAGAATGTGAGGGGGAAAGCCACAATGCCGATATCAGCTTCAACAATAGTAGAGTAGAGTAGAGTAGTAGAGTAACTTTATTGATCCCCAGGGGGAAATTCAGGAAATTCATCATTACTTTACCAGGAATTTAATCCAACTAACTAGGCCTACTTTGTCCTCATTTCTTAGCCCATATGGACAAGTGTCTACTATAGACTATAGCCTAGTGCTGCACCATGCATGTGCTCATTGGTGGGTTCACAGTTATGACACTGTCAATGCTCAGCTTTTGGTTCACAGATAATGGGATGAAGTGAACATCATGGACCAGCTGAGACAGGGCTGCCTGCTGAGCTGTGCTATTAACTCATCATCCTGTCTCACATGTGTAGCCCCACTCCCCAGACACACACACACACACACACACACACACACACACACACACACACACACACACACACACACCACACACACACACACACACACACACACACACACACACACACACACACACACAGGGCTCAATTAAAAAAAAAGAAATTTGATTACCCCTGCTGTATGTCATATCTTGATGAGAATGATGAGCTTAATATGGTACCTTAGGGAAAATGGCGTCTTTTAAAGCCAAACCAAAATGTTTACATTAGTCGAGTGTTACACTACAGTAAAGAGAGGGGGGGAGGTTTGGTAGCACCTGTAAGATATGAATAGGCTACTACTTTCACCCTTGGCCTTTGTGGGTAAATTCAAACATAGTACGCTGAAAGTGTGAATCCGCGTTTTCAGGTCGGAAGTGTAATATGGCCCCCTAATGTCTTGACAAAACCTTCCAGCCAAAGCGGTCAGCGGCGCTGCCTGTGCTCCTAGTGAAAAAGTTAACCATAGTCCTGTCCTTAGCGTTATGATGCTAGAGTCTGTATAACTTACAACCTTGACTAGATATGACCGGCCCACCACCAAGACCAGGGTGGAGTAGTGGAGTAGGTTTATGCCATCAGATGATGGAACGGACACACACACATACGCACACATTCTTGCAAACAGGACTATTTGCCCACTGGACAGTACATATTTGGCATATGGTTGCTCCTTTGTTTAAGTACAAATTCACATGAAATGTATTTTTATGTGGAAAAAAAAAATGATTTTAAATGTCATTTTACATAGGCTACACAGCACAAGCAGTAGACTGATTTCTCAGCAACTGTTTTAGTAATTGTCATCTTTTTACTCAGGTCTCATTATTATACTAATGAATTTATGATCGAAATTGTGATTCCAAGTAGAAAATCCCTTTGTGACTTGTTAAGGACTTGAAAAAAAATGAGACTTGGACTTGGACTTGACTTGGCTGGGGTACGACTTGGACTTGGACTTGACTTGGTCAGATGTGTCTTGACTTGTGACTTGACTCGGACTTGAGTGGAAAGACTCGAGACTTACTTGTGACTTGCACATTAGTGACTTGGTCACACCTCTGCCGATTTCCACATGACTGTTACAGTTTACAGTCTGCCACTCCAGATTCACTTGTTCTGTGGTTATTGACTTGGGTTACGAACAGACTCCACCAAGTGGTAAGGAAGTGAACTGCAGCTAAGCAGGAAAACACGTTGTACATGTTTTGATGGCATTGGTTTGTTAGAACTAGCGGTATATCTCCTTACAGTCGAAATAATGTTATATCATACATATATTTATATGTGGCACATTTAGGATGTAGCCTATGTAATGTCTGAAGAAATGGAACAAAATAATTACCACACAAGATTCTGATGTGAGCAGTGCTGGGTGTGTAGCCTAAACTGTGGATTAAAATGTAATTGCAAGAAACAAAGACATTTGCTGCGACGAAGACAGCGTTTTAAGGTAGGCCTACACCGTTTGGTTATTAATTTTGTTGACTTATGGTTGTGCTTTGAAGTAGCCTAGGTTTGGCTTAGTTGCTGCATGGTGGGTTTATTGCACAATGTAGACAGACTTTTTGTAAGCTATAGCCTACTCTTCTAAAAATCCCCACACTCAAAGCTTTGTGCCGGTGCTCATCCTGTCTTCCTTAAACGATATTTCAATAGGCCTAGAAACTGTCAAAATGACGGTGGAGTGCATATTTTCATGGAACAGTAGCGTGATGTAGCCTAACCTGCAATGTTCTATGGTGAATGCTTTGGACTGTGATGATGGCTGTGTAGGCCTATTTCATCAAGTGTAGGCTACAATTCTCCACTTCAGGTTGATATTTTGACAACACTAATGTCCACATGTAGTAGACCTATGACTGCAGATTTCGTGATTTTTGTCTCTTTGGTTAGGGAACCATGTTTTGGTGTTGGTGGGGGGGTAAAAAGGGCCGCTAAGGGAAAAATTCTCCCGGTGGGAATACTCTTCCCACTCCGCCCATGCCTTTGTGACATCAAAGATTCTCTATTCTAAATTTAAACCGTCTCTGGTGACATCAGACATTCTCTGACTGAATGGAGAGAGAGCTGTAGATTACAAAGTCTTCACTCCACATCTTAATTAAGAGAAACCACTGTCATACAAAAGGACAGAGTTTGCATTGCATTATTGTAAGACATTGCAGGGAAGCGCATGTAAAGCGCACCAACAATGTTCAGCGTTATTGGGCATCCTTTGCCGCTTAAAATATGCACAAACTCAAAATGTCCATCATAGTGCTCTCCGTGACCCAAGTCAGCGTGGAGCGCACATTTTCATCATTGAGGTTTATTCTCTGCTTCTCCGCTTAGGTCGTCCCTGAATGACAAAATTCTGGAGGATATTCTTTTCATTCGCTTGAATAAACAGTTTTGAATGTAGGCTGACTCATTTGCACTTCCGTCTTTCTTGGTTAACGTCAGTTAGGCCTATGGGGAGTAATCAGCTGACAGGAACGAAATTAACCGTTCCGGGAACAATATTTTTTGGTTCTAACCGGTTCGGGAACGTCAATTTATTGGTGGAACTCAGAACCGGAAACGTTATAATTCCGTTTCTGTTCGGAACGGAATGTTTGGAAAAAAATAACGGTTAAAGCCCTGGTTAAAAGGTAAGTAATGACTGTCCTGAGTCAGCTGATGCTATAATGAGTCATTAGTTAGTGAATGGTGACTCTCCAGACCACTTTCACACTCTGCTGTCAGAATTCCCCACATGGAACTTTTTATGGAGTAGAATGAGCATCATGGGATAAAATCTCATGAGAAAAACTGACTTCACGTGCTCCTGGAGACATAGCGGTATTCACATTTGTGTTGATTGTTGGTACTCTGAGATGAAAAACACAGCGAGGGCACTTAAACAGCATTTGTTTAAAGTATTGTGTAGATTTTGAGACAGCGATGCCAGAGGCACCCTGCAAAGTCAGGTAAACTGCAGAGGATGACTTTAAGTTGATATGTAAGTTATATATTCCTTGATATTACAGGTACTTCTAGTGACTCATCAGATTATATCATTTGATAGTTTGCTACTCCAGTGTATTAGCCATTTATTTGGAGGTGGGGGCTCCTCATCTGTTAAACTGGTTGTAGGGGGTGGTGGCTGGTTGGTTAGTTTTCACCTCGTACTTACTTTTCAGTTAGGCAGGTAAAATACGGTACACACCCTGTCCAATGAAGCAAGTAATCACAGACTGTAGAACAGGAGACAACCTGCTCAAATACATGAACATAGATGCTCATGGCAGCACGGGGTGTGGGGACCTTTTCAGTGACCCTCATGACATGTGTGGGGACCTTTTCAGTGACCCTCATGACATGTGTGGGACCTTTTCCTATTCAGTGTCCCTCATGTGTGGGGACCTTTTCCTATTCAGTGACCTTCATGTGTGCGGGACCTTTTCCTATTCAGTGACCCTCATGACATGTGTGTGTGTGTGTGTGTGTGGGGGGGGGGGGGGCTTTTCCTATTCAGTGTCCCTCATGTGTGGGGACCTTTTCCTATTCAGTGATCCTCATGTGTGGGGACCTTTTGCTATTCAGTGACCCTCATGTGTGGGGACCTTTTCCTATTCAGTGACCCTCATGTGTGGGGGACCTTTTCCTATTCAGTGACCCTCATGTTAACTCTTTGCTAAGGTGTAGAAGGGACTCCCCCCTCTGTAACATGGATACAAACACAGTGGGCCACAGACTACCTCTCAGTCTCCACTCCCTGGGCCAGAACCAGTTGGTAACTCTTTGGTGTGGGAGGGACTCCCCTCACTGGAATGTGTACATACACACAGTAGACCACTGCTTACTCTGAATGCTGGTCCCTGGGCCAGAACCAGTTGACACCTCCTGGTCTAAGTAATAAGGTGCCAAAACAATGTCCTGCTCTCTCTGTCTCTCATTATTTATCCTTCTATCTCCTTTTCTTTATCTCTCCATCTCTCTATCCCTCTCTCCAGGCTTGAGGACTGCAGTATAACAGAAGAGGGCTGTGCTGTTCTGGCTTCAGCTCTGATTTCAAACCCCTCACACCTGGGAGATCTGAATCTGGATGATAATACACTTGGAGACTCAGGAGTGAAGAAGATATCTGCTCTACTCAGGAATCCAGACTGTAAACTACAGCTTCTGAGGTAAGCAAAGAGACAAAGAGTGACTAAACACTGTTAAAATCACCATGGAAAGAAATTCATATTTTACAGATTGCCAGTGTCTTAATTACCAGTTATGGTGTGTGTGTGTGTGTGTGTGTGTGTGTGTGTGTGTGTGTGTGTGTGTGTGTGTGTGTGTGTGTGTGTGTGTGTGTGTGTGTGTGTGTGTGTGTGTGCCAGGCTTGTACGAAATTCCGAATGGAAAGAATTTCAATTCAAAATAATGCCATAATTCGAACACTAGGTGGTGTATTTCCTTGAATTTCTTTTAATTTAATCTACACCACCAATTGAAAGTACATAGAACACCACCACCTAGTGTTCGTATTATGGCATTACTTTGAATTGAAATTCTTTCCATTCGGAATTTCGTACAAGCCTGGTGTGTGCGCAAGTCAGGGGTTTTCAACCAGTGTTCTGCTGCTCACTAGTGGTCTATGGCAGGATTGCCAATGGTCTGTAACTTGCTTTGCATTTGAACTACTGCACTTAAAAAAGCTGCCAGATCCAACTTAATACACTAATTCGTTTTTTTGTACATATTGGGTATTACATCCCTCCATACCTGTCTTTTTTTGTCATAACAAATGTCCTTAAAGGGTCACAGGCAGGATTAAACGGTAAGTAATGACTGTCCTGAGTCAGCTGATGCTATAATGAGTCATTAGTAAGTGAATGGTGACTCTCCCAACTCTCCCCCACATGGAACTTTTTTGATGGAGGCGTGGGGGATTTTGTGTGTGTGTGTTTATCCATAAATATTGGACTGAATAACAACATGATCATATCTATGCAACTCTGTGATTTCTGATTTCCATCAGTATTTGGGTCTGTATAACTTTTAATGTGCTGCGATCCAAATAAAAGTACTAAACTGTGTGTGTGTGTGTGTGTGTGTGTGTGTGTGTGTGCGCGTGCGTGCGTGCGTGCGTGCGTGCGTGCGTGCGTGCGTGCGTGCGAGTGTGAGTGTGAGTGTGTGTGCAGGCCCGTTTCTAGGATTTTGGGGGCCCTAGGCAAAGGGGTACCCGGGGCCCTAGGTCATTTTTTGGGGGGCGGGGGGGAATCTCCTGACGGGGCAGCCACGGCGCCAGAATTTCTGTTTCGGATGAGCCAGACCATTTTTGGATGGCACTTCAGTCATTGTCACATACTGTAGGCCTACAACATCATGTCACATGGAAACCAGGGCTCCGAACCGGTTCAAGGAACGAAAACGAAAACCGAAAACGAACGAAATTTTATGGAATTTTACAAGGAACGGAAACGGAAACGAAAACGAAATGGTCTTCAAGTGTTCCGGAACAAAAACGTTATTCTGAAATCCACAAACCGGTTAATAACGTTTTTTTTTTCGTTCTCTATATTTCATACAAGTGCACGATTTTGTTTGAGGAGTAACCATGGCGACGAGCAGTCTTTTAGTTCGGCTACTGAGGTGTATGAGGGGAAACATGCATTTTGCTTCACCTGAGCTCTTGCCGCCGATTGATAAAATATTGAGGAGCATTGGCCAATCAGAGTGCGACTGTGCATTGTATGGAGAAACTTCCTGGGTAAATTTTAGGATGTGCTTCTCCTCATAGATTTTGATAGGAAACTAGAACTAAACTGTCTGTTCTCCTGGCTTTCTCGTAGTGATTGGAAGTTGGCTCTAATAAACCCGCCCTAAAGTTGTTGACCACCAATATCAAATAAGTTTTTGTAAGAGAAATGACACTTTACCCGCGCTGTTCTTCAGTCTCATTCACGGACAGTAGGCCGCCGCCTACAGAGTTTTATATTGACACCATGGAGAGCAAAAGAGAACATGTCTTGAGATCGGTGTTGGGATTCCTACAGGGACAGAGTATTTGGACCATACAGTCTATGATTTGCAAAGGAATTGGATAGGCGATTTGATGAACCTAATTCGCAGAGTGCTCGTCTCGAGAGGCAACTGGTGGGTAAGTCATGTTTAGCTTACTACTTGTAATGGCACCGCCGAGTGCCTCGATGTTCAATGCGGTTATGGCAAATTATGTTGTCCTAAAGTTACTGAAGTGCTTTTGTTGTGCGCAGTGTATCCCACTGTCGGTTGTAGAGAAGAGAGGTGAGAGCTGGTGTTTTATGTGCTGTAATCAAGGACGTCTTATTTATCTGTTGTTGTGGTCAATGCGGGATAAAGTCATTCGTGGCAGATGGACAGACGCTAGCTGACGTTAGCTGGCCCGCTCAATGTTTCGATGGTTTCCTCGGTATTGCGCAATATTTCCTGGGTGTCATCACGAATAACAGTAGGTCGCGTGTGACAACAAGCAGGGATAGAGAAAGACAGCGCATTTGTTGTTGTTTAAGTTATTATTCTCTTCTGTCGTGCAGAGGGCTGGGCTGATGGGATGGACTACGTGGAAACTCTTACTATTTTGTGACGCTTGTCTGTTAGGCTACAAAAGGTCTCCGGTTTTGTGGTGATGGACTTGCACTGGAATGGTTGGTAGCCGATATCTGAGAGCATATCCGATGTTTCAGACTATGCAACCTGTCCTTCTCTAGAACTAGTGACCCCTTGCATCGTGCACATCTCAAAACAGTTTGGGATTTTTTTGTGGAGCAAACTGTGTCCCTTTTACTTAGGCTACACGTTTCACTTGCTGCAAACCTCATCATGGCCTATTAAATAGAGCTAGGCAAGAACTGAAATCCATGCCTATCGACACCTCTTATTATGCTGACGTTTACCTGCGCTATTCCAGAGATTTTTTTAGGAACTCTCTCCGGCTATTTTTTTAAACTCTCTCTGGCTATTCTGTATTGTGCCTCCCTAATCAACATCCACCCACCGCTACTGGGCTGGCATAGGCTACTTTTGATAAGAATTATAGGCATCCGGTTAAATAGCCAGGATGGATAGCCCATCTGAGTGTTTTTGGGTGTGTTATTATTTTTGAGAATAGCTGTGTAAATCAAGGGGAAATAATGAGTACGTCTGATAAAGTCCACGAAAATAGACTTAATATGGCCGTTAAACACTGCAGGAACGTTAAGAACGAACGTTATTTTTCGTTCCGAACCGGTTCAGGAACGATATTTTTGTGGGGGGAACGATTGCAAGAACGAAAACGTTAAACTGAAACTTGCCTGAACCGTTCGGAACGGAACGTTTGAAAAATAATTTCGTTTTCAAGCCCTGATGGAAACATAATGAAACAAACAAGTCACCTTAGAGAGTGTTGTGGCTATGCAGGGCAACAACTATGCATGAAGGCCAATGAATGCATTAAGAGCACGCATACACCAGCATTTTTTCGGTGAGGAAATGCAATCTAGGTATTATGATAACTAGTCCCTCCAGTTCATTTTATGAAACTTTATGAAGAAAGACCTGGGAAAATATAGCCCATTCCATTCAGTAGGCTCATCTCAAATGAAAGTAGGCCTATGGCCCAATCAGGGTTTTTTTTTACCCTACCACGAAAATCATGATCTGCATTGCCAATCACAAATAAAGAATGGTCTAATCTTTCCAACCACTTTGAGAATCTAACCGAGGGTGCTCCATTTGTGCAAAACGAAATATTGACTCGTAAAACAATAGGCGTAGCCTACAGTTCAGAAACTCAAGGCTGAGAAACGAATGAGCAGGCACAGTGGGGTTGGGGGGATGTGATATTGGTAAGCCAGAATTCTGTAACCAAGCCAAGGGGGGTCTCCCCGACTTACTATATAGCCTATTTTTTCGTATTGCATCCATCACGCACTTGAAAATACAATCCAAATGTTTGTGTTATTAGTAGTAGCCTACCGCAGCAAACACGAATAGGCAGCGACCAAGGATCACTGAACAACCTCCGCGGTTGACAACTGTGTTATAGGGACCAATATCCCGGTGTCCTTACCTTGCGTTGTCTTGACCGCAGAATGTATCCCAGAATGTATCCCAACCTCTAACTGTAATCCACGCGTTTCCACAATCATGGTCCCAAATTCCAATGTGTAACCCCACATATAGTAATAGCAAGAAATTGACTATTGTGCTACAATTTAGCTATCCCACTCATCGCACTTGTGACTCCTGTTATCGGATAGGCATTATTGTTCATTCGTTTCTTCTTGCGTTTGTCCACTTCCAAAACAGTTCCGTGTCGTAAAAAAGGTGCGTTATTGAACAATCGACGTTTGCAGGTCTTACAGCACGTGGATGTTTTTGAAAACATATGTAAACTGTAGCCTAAATGAAGCATCTCGCTGTCTGTGCGATGTCAACTGGCCTGGGACAGTCTGGTGGTTTGGCAGCAGTACAGAGAGTAGCCTAGCCTAATGTGTCGTCTTCAAGATTAACTTTTATTATAAAAGCAACTGTCTCCAAAAATGTAATGTAAACTGGCGTCTGCGTAACATCCAGTGAGAGAGATTGTGTCGCTCCATTTTCAGTTTGTATTTGCGTGGAATATGATGCTTGAACCAATTGGAAGGGGGGCCCCCTCCAGATGGGGGTACTTTGACTATATTGTCGATGCGCTCGCTGTTCGGCAATTGACATTTTCACGTTGTCGCTGATGCAAACCTATTGGAAGGGGGCCCCCTCGAGCAAGGGGGTATTAGGGAGGCGCTGTCGCTTCCCTCACAGCAGAGCCCTTCATACAGGCGACGGTGCCATATTATGAAGCTATTTAAAATCGTCATTGCTGTTGGGTACATAACCTGTCGTCCTTGGGGGCCCCACCTACTCGGGGGCCCTAGGCAACTGCCTACATTGCGTACCTTAACGCAACGGGCCTGTGTGTGTGTGTGTGTGTGTGTGTGTGTGTGGGGGGGGGGGGGGTCTCATAAGGAAAACTGACATCATGTGCTGCTGGAGATATATTCACTGTTGGTACTCTGAGATGAAAAAACGTGAGGGGACTTATTTATTTATTTAAATTATTGTGTAGATTTTGAGACAGCCATGCCACAGGTACCCTGAAAACTCGAAATGCAGAGGATGACTTTAAAGGTGCACTGTGTAATATTTTTAGTTGTTAATTTCCAGATTTCATTGCTGCCTATTCACAAATGTTACTTTTTTCATAAATATTTAGCACGACCATCAAATTCTAAGTATCCATTATGAGTGCGAACACTGTAATTTTCATACATGAAAAGGGGGATGTTCTCCCTGGTCCACCATTTTGAATTTCCAGAAATAGCTGCACAACTTACTGTACTGTGGTCTTACTAGTACATATAACTTTGTTATTTAGTAAGCACCCCTGAAAAGATCAGATTTGGCAGGAGACAGTGCAGTTTCAGTAAGCAGCAGGTGCAATACCTACTGTGGCCACCATCTTACACAGTGCACCTTCAAGGTGATCTGCTCCTTGATATTACAGGTAATTCCAGTGACTCATCAGAATATATCATTTGGTAGTTTGCTACACCAGTGTATTAGCCATTTATTTGGAGGTGGGGGCTCCTCATCTATTAACTCATTTTGTCCTAAGCCCTTTTTGGGAAAGGGTGCCCTCTGCCTATTAATCCTGAATATCTCTCTATCTCTGAAGCACATACAAACATGATGTGTGTGTCAATTCCTGTGTGCTTGTGTTTAGTCATGAGTGTGTGTATGCACCTGTGTGTGTGTGTGTGTGTGTGTGTGTGTGTGTGTGTGTGTGTGTGTGTGTGTGTGTGTGTGTGTGTTTGTGTGTGTGTGTGTGTGTGTGTGTGGTGTGTGTGTGTGTGTGTGTGTGTGTGTGTGTGTGTGTGTGTGTGTTGTGTGTGTGTGTGTGTGTGTGTCAGGGGTTTTCAACCAGTGTACTGCTGCCCACTGGTGGTCCATGGCAGGATTGCTGGTGGACCATGACTTGCATTTGAACTACTACCAATACATACTTGCCAAATCCAACTTTATCCTTGTGATAAGTTAATTAAACTACATGCTGGAAAAAAACAAAGAGAAAAAAGAACAGTATCCAGTGTGCGGTCTCCAGTGTACTGCTTCTTCTTTATCTTTCTCTCTCTCTCTCTCCCTCTCTAGGCTTCAGTCCTGCGGTGTAACAGAAGAAGGTTGTGCTGCTCTGGCTTCTGCTCTGATATCAAACCCCTCACACCTGACAGAGCTGAATCTGAGTTTAAATAAACTAGGAGACTCAGGCGTGAATCGGATCTCTACTCTACTCAGCAACCCAGACTGTAAACTACAAAAACTAAGGTAAGACACAAACCGTTTAATGAAGCAGAGCAGACTAGACATTCGTTTAGAAGAATCGGAAACTGTTTTCACCCATCAGACTACTGAACTCTATCTCTGCAAAGTATATGGGTGTGAGTTTGTGTTTGTTTTTGTTTCAGTTCTTGTGTTCAATGTGTGTCTGTATGAGCCTTTTTGTAACGTTTTATGCACTTCTCTGTCTGTCTTTCCGTCTGCCTGCATCTCTCTCTCTCTCTCTCTCTCTCTCTCTCTCTCTCTCTCTCTCTCTCTCTCTCTCTCTCTCTCTCTCTCTCTCTCTCTCTCCCCAGCCTTTGGTCTTGCGGTATAACAGAACGGGGCTGTGCTCTTCTGATATCAGCTCTGGCATCAAACCCCTCACACCTGATAGAGCTGGGTCTGGTTCATAATAAACTAGGAGACTCAGCAGTCAAGCAGATCTCTGCTCTGGTGAAAGAACCAAACTACAGACTTGAGGAAGTAAAGTGAGTAAATCCATTGAGGCATCATATTTATCAGTAATTATAAAGATATGGTGATTAGTTGTTTGTGTTGAGAAATGTTTTCTTTTATTTGCTCTGAAATATAATAATACTTTTTATTACAGTTGAGAAAATTGTATTGATAGTAATATTATTAATATTCCCGGCGATGTAACAGCCTCACGCTTTAATTGCCTTAATCATCCATTACCTGTCTGTCTATGTCAGTAACCTGTGTTGCCAGTCGTCCCATGTACCTACATTGTTTTCACATCTTTGTGTTTTTAATATCTTTTTCAGCTTGGAAGACACTGGGAAGTAGCCTCTTAGTGCAGATGGGGTCGCCGGCTTGCCTATTCACTTTTGCTGAAAATACTCAACTACATCATAACAACATTGACATGATATTACAGAGAGTAACAGATTATAACATAGGCTCTGGTGACAGTAATGTTATAACATAGGATCTGGTGACAGTAAGGTTATAACATAGGCTCTGGTGACAGTAGGGTTATAACATAGGCTCTGGTGACAGTAAGGTTATAACAGGCTCTGGTGACAGTAAGGTTATAACAGGCTCTGGTGACAGTAAGGTTATAACATAGGCTCTGGTGACAGTAAGGTTATAGCATAGGCTCTGGTGACAGTAAAGTTAAAACATAGGCTCTTGTGACAGTAAGGTTGTAACATAGGCTGTGGTGATAGTAAGGTTATAACAAAGGCTCTGGTGACAGTAAGGTTATAACAAAGGCTCTGGTGACAGTAAGGTTATAACATAGGCTCTGGTGACAGTAAGGTTATAACATAGGCTCTGGTGACAGTAAGGTTATAACATGGGCTCTGGTGACAGTAAGGTTATAACATGGGCTCTGGTGACAGTAAGGTTATAACATAGGCTCTGGTGACAGTAAGGTTATAACATAGGCTCTGGTGACAGTAAGGTTATAACATAGGCTCTGGTGACAGTGAGGTTATAACATAGGCTCTGGTGACAGTAAGGTTATAACATAGGCTCTATGCTAAGCGGTTAATTCAGAGCCAAGGGAAACCACTGGACGTCATGTCAAAACAATAACAGACTTCATATATATTATATATTGTAATAATGTACTGTTTATATTTTCATGTGACTGTAATAACTGTAGTATACTGGCCCCTCTCTGTACCGTAATCACTGTGGTATACTGGCACCTCTCCATTTATTAGTGTGAATGAATACATAAATAAATGATGAATAATTCTTTAAAGTGGAATTCACCTTTTAAACTGCAATATGGGGATTGTGCTGCCACTGTTTATAATATCTTCATATAACATATTACATCTTTTCATTGTTGTTCTAACAATTTTTCTAACATTGTTTTTCTAACTTCCATTGGGGCATACTCACGTTGCACTCCCATAATTTCACCCCCGTACAAAAAAATGCACAAGTTCGTAATTTGAGGTGTATTATTAACCTTACTTTCTTGTTGTAAGCAAAATATCACTTGTCAAAAGGAGTGTACTCATTATTTCTGTGTATGCGACCTGGAGAGGTGCTTGTAAGCAGCCATGTCAACGATGTGTGTTTAAATTGATTTTGATCCTGTTGTCAATTCACTTGTCAACCAGATTTAAGCCAAGATTACATGATTAACATAAAGTAGCGTCAACACATTAACAGTCTTTATTGTTAGAGAAAGATATGATTTGTTTTTTTTTCAAAATCTGTGAACATGTGTCTTACCAATAGATTTGTATTACCCCTGCCATCATTTTTTAATAAATGTAATGTTTAAGTTTTCACAATGTACTATATGTAATTCTTCCAACAATATCATGAAGGCACTCTCAAATCCCATTGTGAGTAGCACTATGTACATCCAGGCTGAGAGCACATTGGATGAAATGCCTGAATATGATGAATATAAGTAAGTAAGTAAGTAAGTAGTAAGTAAGTAGGTTTTTATTGTCAATTTCTTTACATGCACTGGTCATACAAAGAATTTGAAATTACATTTCTTGCTTTCCCATACAGACATAGACTAATCTAGGTAAGGACATAGACAGTATAGACATAGGACAGTACTTATACATGGACTTAAGACAGTATGGACATAGACAGTGCTCATACAGACATTTAAAGTGCAAGACTGGACAACAGAAGACTTGTAGAGGACATACATTAAGAGGTATTTGTTGTGCTTTTGTGCTTTTCCTAAAAAAAAGTCCTTTATAGCGTTCTGACATGGTAATAGTAGCATTTTGAAGAAAAATAAATATTAAAAAGGTCTGTCAAGTACACCAGCAGCAGTGTGTGTGTGTGTGTGTGTGTGTGTGTGTGTGTGTGTGTGTGTGTGTGTATGTGTGTGTATGTGTTTAGTGCAGGTAGAAGGTGCGGTGTGCGTCTTGTGTGTGTGTTCGTGTGTCTGTGTGTGTGTGTGTGTGTGTGTGTCAGTGTGTGTGTGTTTGGGTTTAGTGCAGAAAGTGCAGTGTGCTTGTGTGTGTGTGTGTGTGTGTGTGTGTGTGTGTGTGTTTGTGTGTGTGCTACGTGACTGTAGTGTGTGTGTGTGTGTGTGTGTGTGTGTGTTTGTGTGTGTGTGTGTGTTTGTGTGTGTGTGTGTGTGCATGTTTTGAGTTAGTGCAGGTTGAAAGTTCAGTCACAAGTATAGTAGTGCAGGTGGAATGTTCAGTCGCAGATATGGTGGTGGGGGAGGGGGGGGGGGGGGGGGGTTGTCAGTGGCCTTGCTGGCTAGAGGCTGACAGTGGAGGGAGAGTGGGTTGAGTGTTCAGCATCTTGATCGCTTGGTGCATTGTGCTGCTCGCCAGCCTGGTGGTACGGGAACGGAGGCGCCTGTACCTCTTTCCAGAGGGCAGGAGGCTGAACAGTTTGTGTGCAGGGTGGCTTGTGTCTTTGATGATCATCAGTGCTTTCCGGGTGAGGCGTGTGGTGTAAATGTCCTGCAGGGAGGGGAGTGGTACTCCAATGATCTTCTTCGCTGTGTTCACAACACGCTGGAGTGTCTTCCTGTTTTTCTCCGTGCAGCTTCCTCCCCACACTGTGATGCAGTTGGACACGACGCTCTCTATGGTTCCTCTGTAGAATGTTGTCATGATGGAGGGTGTAGCACTTGCCTTCTTTAGTTTGCGCAGGAAGTAGAGACGCTGATGGGCCTTCTTCGCCAGTGATGTAGTGTTGGTGGTCCAAGAGAGGTCGTCGCTGATGTGCACTCCAAGGAACTTGGTGCTGCTCACTCTCTCCACAGCATCGCCGTCGATGGTCAGTGGTGGCAGTTGTTTTTGGACCCTTTGGAAGTTGACAACAATCTCCTTGGTCTTGTTGACATTCAGCAGGAGGTTGTTGTCTTTGCACCATCTGGCCAGCAGGTCTACTTCTTCTCTGTAGTGAGTCTCATCGCCCTTGGTGATGCACTGCACAGTATGCACTGCCTGGCCAAAAGGTTTCAACCCAAAAATAGGTCTCATACTCTAATATGTTGTTGGAGCACCTCTAGCTTTTATTATGACACAAATTTCCAGTGGCATTGTTTTGATAAGTCCCTGCAATGTTACAAGATTCATTTCCATCCAGTATTGTATTCATTTCTCACTAAGTCCTTATATTGATGATGTTGGCTGTGTGACTGTGGTGGCCAATCCAGGTGAGAAAACATCAGGTTAGCACAACACAGAGAGTAAAGAGTAACCTTCCTCTGCCCTAATTGCAGCTGGTAGGCTATGCCCCATCTCTCATGAAAGCAGTGCACCGCCTGAAGTCTTGACATCAGCTGACCTACAGCACCACTTTAGCCTTGCAGTGCTGCACATGCTGGATGTAGTCTGCAGCACCTTCAAGCTTATTATTATTTAAGCGGGCTTGCGGAGCAAGGACCATGCAGAGCATGTCCCTTGCAGAGCAAGGCCCGATTCTAGTAATCTCTAAGTCCTGTTTCTTATTATTATTAAGCGGGCTTGCGGAGCAAGGACCATGCAGAGCATGGCCCTTGCAGAGCAAGGCCCGTTTATAGTAATCTCTAAGTCCTGTTTCTTATTATTAAGCGGGCTTGCGGAGCAAGGACCATGCAGAGCATGGCCCTTGCAGAGCAAGGCCCGTTTATAGTAATCTCTAAGTCCTGTTTCTTCCTGTTTTTATTATTGGTCTTGTGCAGGGCAGCAGTAAAATAGAAAATGGATCTCCTCCTAGGCCTTTCGAGATAGAGACACCGTTCAAACACTAAAACGACCGGCTCGGCTTGGAGATCGCGTACAGTTATAGGCTTCTCCGTGTCTCTTGTCGTTTTCCCGTTTTTGGCGATTTTGTGAAAGCCTGGGTCCCCATTGAAAATAGTGGTGGAACCTCCATGAACCAAAATTCCGCCACTCTAGAGATTAGAGTGTAGGAGGCTTTTTCGGTCATAAAACATCAACACTTTCACCTAGAAGTTTAGTTGACGCGTTGTTAGCGAGCTCTATGGGATGTCTCCAAATTGTGAAAGTTTCATCTCCCAACTCCCAATACTTTTTAAATGGCAGGTTTGTAAAAAAAACAGACCTGGCTCTATGGAGAATCCCAGTCTTTGGAAAAGTGCATTTTTCAAGAGATCAGCGCATGTCCCACACGGAGGTCCATTTGTGCCTGAAAAATTTAACCTATAAACTTCATTCAAAGACTGTTAGAGACATCACAAGCATGACTCCGATCTGTGAAAAGGACACGTGCCAACTCCTTTTAGTTTTTTTACAACGATGTTGTAAAGACAAAAAACTCATTCTCATTTTCTCCCCTGTTAAAGGCTCAATACTAACTGTCTTTCAGTCAATCACAACAGGTGCAGCCAGTGAAGGATTCCATTTCAACTGTCACTGTCTCAAGATTCCATTCTTAACGAGCAGGTGCGAGCAAGCATTCTAGAAGTCCATTGTTCAGCTCTGCAATGCAATGTAATATAGTCTTGCTGGACTATGCATGACAATTAGCTGCTTGGCTTAGTGGTAATGCATGCTGCTGCATTAGAGATATGGAGGTTGAGGGTTCGAAACCCACACGAAGCAATGTTGATTTTCTAAATTATATCATATGCAGCGTTCCTTGGCCGACTTAAAATGCCATACATGTATATCATTTAGTATGGATGGCAAATGTGCTGAATTACAGATATTGAGGTTGGGGGTTCGAAACCCAGTCAAAGCCATGTTGTTTTTCAAAATTACATCATATGCAGTGTTCCTTGGCCAACTTAAAGTGCCATGTATGTCATTTAGTATGCATGGCAAATGTGCTGGATTACAGATATGGAGGTTGGGGGTTCGAATCCCAGTCAAAGCCATGTTGATTTTCAAAAGTATATCATATGCAGTGTTCCTTGGCCAATTTAAAATGCCATGTATGTCATTTAGTATGAATGGCAAATGTGCTGAATTAGGGATATGGGGGTTGGAGGTTCGAACCCCAGTCGAAGCCATGTTGATTTTCAAAATGATATCATATGCAGTGTTCCTTAGCCAACTTCAAATATCATGTATTGTATGTCATTTAATATCAATGGCAAAGGGGTTGGATTACAGATATGGAGGTTGTGAGTTCTAATCCCGCTCGAAGCCATGTTGATTTTCAAAATTATATCATATGCAGTGTTCCTTAGCCAACTTAAAATACCATGTATGTCATTTAGTATATCCCCAAAACGCAGAGCTACAACACTTTCAAGATGGCTGAATCCAAGATGGCTGAATTGTTTGGCCCATAACTTCTGACTGGGTGGATGGAGTTTTTCCAAGATTTCTTTTAGCTGTGTTTTCTCAATAGTACTTTGTTTCATCTCTGCCCCAAAAGGCAAGCCCGCTTCCAGCATTTTCTGTGAGAATGCATTTCTAGTTATAGCTTGGTCTTGTGCAGGGCAGCAGTAAAAATAGAAAATGGATCTCCTCCTAGGCCTTTCGAGATAGAGACACCGTTCAAACACTAAAACGACCGGCTCGGCTTGGAGATCGCGTATACTAATAGGCTTTTCCGTGTCTCTTGTCGTTTTCCCGTTTTTGGCGATTTTGTGAAAGCCTGGGTCCCCATTGAAAATAGTGGTGGAACCTCCATGAACCACAGTTCCGCCACTCTAGAGATTAGAGTGTAGGAGGCTTTTTCGGTCATAAAACATCAACACTTTCACCTAGAAGTTTAGTTGACGCGTTGTTAGCGAGCTCTATGGGATGTCTCCAAATTGTGAAAGTTTCATCTCCCAACTCCCAATACTTTTTAAATGGCAGGTTTGTAAAAAAAACAGACCTGGCTCTATGGAGAATCCCAGTCTTTGGAAAAGTGCATTTTTCAAGAGATCAGCGCATGTCCCACACGGAGGTCCATTTGTGCCTGAAAAATTTAACCTATAAACTTCATTCAAAGACTGTTAGAGACATCACAAGCATGACTCCGATCTGTGAAAAGGACACGTGCCAACTCCTTTTAGTTTTTTTACAACGATGTTGTAAAGACAAAAAACTCATTCTCATTTTCTCCCCTGTTAAAGGCTCAATACTAACTGTCTTTCAGTCAATCACAACAGGTGCAGCCAGTGAAGGATTCCATTTCAACTGTCACTGTCTCAAGATTCCATTCTTAACGAGCAGGTGCGAGCAAGCATTCTAGAAGTCCATTGTTCAGCTCTGCAATGCAATGTAATATAGTCTTGCTGGACTATGCATGACAATTAGCTGCTTGGCTTAGTGGTAATGCATGCTGCTGCATTAGAGATATGGAGGTTGAGGGTTCGAAACCCACACGAAGCAATGTTGATTTTCTAAATTATATCATATGCAGCGTTCCTTGGCCGACTTAAAATGCCATACATGTATATCATTTAGTATGGATGGCAAATGTGCTGAATTACAGATATTGAGGTTGGGGGTTCGAAACCCAGTCAAAGCCATGTTGATTTTCAAAATTACATCATATGCAGTGTTCCTTGGCCAACTTAAAGTGCCATGTATGTCATTTAGTATGCATGGCAAATGTGCTGGATTACAGATATGGAGGTTGGGGGTTCGAATCCCAGTCAAAGCCATGTTGATTTTCAAAAGTATATCATATGCAGTGTTCCTTGGCCAACTTAAAATGCCATGTATGTCATTTAGTATGAATGGCAAATGTGCTGAATTAGGGATATGGGGGTTGGAGGTTCGAACCCCAGTCGAAGCCATGTTGATTTTCAAAATGATATCATATGCAGTGTTCCTTAGCCAACTTCAAATATCATGTATTGTATGTCATTTAATATCAATGGCAAAGGGGTTGGATTACAGATATGGAGGTTGTGAGTTCTAATCCTGCTCGAAGCCATGTTGATTTTCAAAATTATATCATATGCAGTGTTCCTTAGCCAACTTAAAATACCATCTATGTCATTTAGTATATCCCCAAAACGCAGAGCTACATTACTTTCAAGATGGCTGAATCCAAGATGGCTGAATTGTTTGGCCCATAACTTCTGACTGGGTGGATGGAGTTTTTCCAAGATTTCTTTTAGCTTTGTTTTCTCAATAGTACTTTGTTTCATCTCTGCCCCAAAAGGCAAGCCCGCTTCCAGCATTTTCTGTGAGAATGCATTTCTAGTTAAGCGGGCTTGCGGAGCAAGAGCAGAGCTCTTGCAGAGCAAGGCCCGTTTATAGTAATCTCTAAGTCCTGTTTCTTATTATTATTATCGTTCTTGTGCAGGGCAGCAGTAAAATAGAAAATGGATCTCCTCCTAGGCCTTTCGAGATAGAGACACCGTTCAAACACTAAAACGACCGGCTCGGCTTGGAGATCGCGTATGGTTATAGGCTTCTCCGTGTCTCTTGTCGTTTTCCCGTTTTTGGCGATTTTGTTAAAGCCTGGGTCTCCATTGAAAACAGTGGTGGAACCTCCATGAACCAAGGTTCCGCCACTCTAGAGATTAGAGTGTAGGAGGCTTTTTCGGTCATAAAACATCAACACTTTCACCTAGAAGTTTAGTTGACGCGTTGTTAGCGAGCTCTATGGGATGTCTCCAAATTGTCAAAGTTTCATCTCCCAACTCCCAATACTTTTTAAATGGCAGGTTTGTAAAAAAAACAGTCCTGGGTCTATGGAGAATCCCATTCTTTCGAAAAGTGCATTTTTCAAGAGATCAGCGCATGTCCCACACGGAGGTCCATTTGTGCCTGAAAAATTTAACCTATAAACTTCATTCAAAGACTGTTAGAGAGATCACAAGCATGACTCCGATCTGTGAAAAGGACACGTGCCAACTCCTTTTAGTTTTTTTACAACGATGTTGTAAAGACAAAAAACTCATTCTCATTTTCTCCCCAGTTTAGAGCTCAATACTAACTGTCTTTCAGTCAATCACAACAGGTGCAGCCAGTGAAGGATTCCATTTCAACTGTCACTGTCTCAAGATTCCATTCTTAACGAGCAGGTGCGAGCAAGCATTCTAGAAGTCTATTGTTCAGCTCTGCAATGCAATGTAATATAGTCTTGCTGGACTATGCATGACAATTAGCTGCTTGGCTTAGTGGTAATGCATGCCGCTGCATTAGAGATATGGAGGTTGAGGGTTCGAAACCCACCCGAAGCCATATTGATTTTCTAAATTATATCATATGCAGCGTTCCTTGGCCGACTTAAAATGCCATGTATGTCATTTAGTATGAATGGCAAATGTGCTGAATTAGGGATATGGGGGTTGGAGGTTCGAACCCCAGTCAAAGCCATGTTGATTTTCAAAATGATATCATATGCAGCGTTCCTTAGCCAACTTCAAATGCCATGTATGTCATTTAGTATGAATGGCAAATGTGCTGAATTAGGGATATGGGGGTTGGAGGTTCGAACCCCAGTCAAAGCCATGTTGATTTTCAAAATGATATCATATGCAGCGTTCCTTAGCCAACTTCAAATATCATGTACAGTATTGTATGTCATTTAATATCAATCGCAAAGGGGCTGGATTACAGATATGGAGGTTGTGAGTTCGAATCCCGCTCGAAGCCATGTTGATTTTCAAAATTATATCATATGCAGTGTTCCTTAGCCAACTTAAAATACCATGTATGTCATTTAGTATATCCCCAAAACGCAGAGCTACAACACTTTCAAGATGGCTGAATCCAAGATGGCTGAATTGTTTGGCCCATAACTTCTGACTGGGTGGATGGAGTTTTTCCAAGATTTCTTTTAGCTTTGTTTTCTCAATAGTACTTTGTTTCATCTCTGCCCCAAAAGGCAAGCCCGCTTCCAGCATTTTCTGTGAGAATGCATTTCTAGTTATTATTATTATTATAGCTGGATGTAGTCTGCAGCACCTTCAGTACAGGTGAGGACTTGGAGTAGCGTAGAGTAGAGAGTATTAATCCTGAACATAATTAAGGTGTCTGTCATCTTACGTACATAAATATGCAAAGACCTAATACACATTATTGCACATTGCAGTAAACCTATAGCACAAACTTGCTGTAACCAATATGCACTTGCTATACAGTTGCTTTGAGGATGTAGTCTGCAGCACCTTCAAGTGAGGACTTAAAGTAGAGATTTTTATTAAAGGAAAGAGATGATGGTGCCTGTCGGCTCTCATAAATATTCAAAGACTTAATCCACATTATTATATGGTTGTGACGTCATCTGTCGAATGCTCCATTCATTTCAACGGGGCTCCCCAACGTTCGGACGTCTGTTATTTTTCGATAACGGACGGGTTGGTCTATAACAGACCGCTGTCAATGGCAACAAGACTTTTCACTGCTAAAGCGACTTTTCAACAAGACTCTAATCAGCTGCTGTGATAGACAGCACCCGTTGTCCTGGCTACCGCTGTCAATGGCAACAAGACGTTCACTGCTAAAGTATACAAGTCAGTGGCTAAAGCGAATGTTTCATAGGCCTATCACTCCGCAGGGGGTCCGGTCTTTTGTCACTCTAATCAGCTGCTGTGATAGACAACACCTGTTGTCCTGGCTACCTAGCTGTTGCCTAGCGGTGTTCCACAACGGCACTGTTTTGTTTTGCGCAGCAACAATCTTAACATTAAATAGGCCTAGGTCTAAAGAAATGTCCCCGCCATGTGTGAATCATTTAAGTATATCCATATAATAAGCGGGTTAACTTTCGGCGAGTCGGTCGCTTTGTGGAATAGCAGCACTTCAGAGAGAACAAGACCCCTCCGCTCCGCGTCGGGGTCTAAAGATTCTCTCTGTCGTGCTGCTATTCCACGGTAGCGACCTTCTCGCCGAACGTTAACCCTTACTTATTGTGCATTGCAGTAAACATCCTGTATAGCAGACACTTGCTGTATGTAATATGCACTTGTTGCTTTGAGGATGCTGGAGTGCACAGAGTGCAATGCAAACACAGACTTAAATCCCCAAAGGTCCTTCATACAAGTGATGGTGAAAAAAGAGGACTGGGAAAAATAACATCCAATGTGTACAGTCTGGTGATACTGAATTGTTGGCAATTATTCTACCCAGAACGCCTCCAATTCAGTCAGGTTTGTATTCAGTAGTCAAACTAAAGAGTGTAACACGCTCAACTCAACCAAAGTAAAAAAACTGGGTGCTCATTCCTCAAGAATATATGAAATAAAGAGAACCTGGGTCCGACACTGAAGAGGGTTACCTTCGAAGCGTCTGACGGGCATTAAAATACAAGACTTGAAGTGCTGTCCTGTTCTTTTTATTTGTACAGTATTCAGTAGTAGGCCTACCAGACTGTTGGGATGTGTCTGCTTCTATAGCAAGTGTCCACCATTAGATCAGCAAAGGTGGTCTCTACTTCATATTAATGGAATACCTTCTTTGAGATTGTGAAAAGATTGATAGGTGATGAAACACATGTCAGGGGCTGTACAAGACATGTGCCTTTGAGGCTGACGTGTCTACAAGAAGTTTATTATAGCCACATGATCATATAGACCTACAAATCCATCTGTTCCTTTAAAATCTTCTTTCTTCTAAACTCTCTTCTAAATATCCCTCTTTTCTACATATCCCTCTCTTCCTCTAACCTCTCTTCTTCACCCTCTGATTGGTTCACATCATGGTTGCAATGGATTCATTCTCATTCAGATGGTCAGTTAAAAGTGTCATTGGATTCTAATAGAATAATATTTGTGATTGGTTCATATCATATAAAATCTTAGTGGCCTACGCATGAGGCAGCATCACCATCTAGTGGTGGCATCTAGTAGTGCAGGTTTGGACAAAGCCAGGTAAGAGGACACATCTCTCATTGTGCTGACTCATCCTGGTGGTGACCACTAGCCTGAGAGATCCCATGCTGCTTTGCACAATCGTTCCAATCTGAAAAGACAGCATGGAGTCTACCCTACCCTCTATCAGATCATGGTCTTTGTCTCTCCCCAAACGGAGTGCAGGGAGGGAGGTGTGGAAAGGTGATCACTGCAGTTTGTTTGAATAGATAGCCTACAACTGACACATTTGGCTATGGACACGTATGCCAAGTGATACACATTTGTAACGCCCAATAAACAGCCGTAAACGACACACCTCCTACGAGATTTAAAGTAGGCAGGTCACTAGACCTCATCTCACTTGTGATTAGGTCTGGTGACAACGAGGCAAGTTGACCAGGGCCAGTGTCCCCGGACACCCTAGAAAATATCTGGACATTAGGCTACATTCACTGGGATACAGAAACTATCTATCTGTCTGTCTGTCTGTCAGCCTGCATCAGTGCACATTCATGTAAAGTGTTGAAATGCATTGAAAAGTAAATAGGCCTAGATTAATTGCAGTTTATTAGGCTAATTCAAGTTTTATTTTCCATGATGAATATTTTCTAGTGTGTTTTCAGTTATTGTTTTTACAACACTATATAATAATAACAAAACTGTAATTGGACAGAATGTAGCCAATACTTGAAATACAATGCACCACTGAAAGCCGTTTATGATGAATATGTTTAGTTTATTGCAACACTGTCAGTCACAGTTCATCTTA
>NC_085861.1:29400063-29480063 GCF_034702125.1 Engraulis encrasicolus | reverse complement strand
GAGTGTCTCGCCTCAGCTCGGGTGCATTTGTCGCAAAGCAGTGACGCTGTACCACACAGTGCCTGTCAAATTCAGGCTATACATCTATCAAAATCCACAAATCTTTGTCAACACAATCATGTCCCCGACTTCACCCCTCTTCAACTGCAGTTACCAAATGCGACATTACAATCCACCATGTATTATTTTTACTTAGGTTTTGCATATAGGCTAATGTTTAATATTGTATGCTATAGCCTACCACTAATATGGAAGCACGGCTGGTGGGTGAGTGGTTAGAATGTCGGAATTTCACACACGTTTGCCGTTTCCTTATCGGAGGCGTGAGTTCAATCCCCGGTGAATATACTATAATAACCACCCAACACATCTTTTTTCCAGAACGGCAAGCGAAGTCATTCTCACGCTCATGGGCAACGCAACACTTTCAACAGGTCATGGCCAGGCAGATTGCAGTTAAATGCTGCTTGAAATGATAACTGAAATTACGCTTGAGAATTAATAAAACATATCAGAATGTTTATTTAATTCTCCAGTCTGCACGCGTCTTTACGCGCAACGTAAGCGGGTGGAACTGCCATTATTGCCGTTGTACATAGGCCTAAAGACGCGCAGGAAGGGACCTATGGAAGGGGCCGTTAATGTCTGTAAACATGGCACAATCAAAGTCCTTCAACGTCGGAAAAGACCTGTTAACGCAATCATATCCCCAAAATCCACCCCATTAAATGCAGTAACCAAATGTCGGTCTACACATCACCATCAATGAAGAGCAATGGGCGGTGAATGGTAGGCTAAGCGCGAAGGCATTTTCAGTGTGACAAGATTTCGATTCCCTCAGTAAGATAGGCCTACATTAAGCGCAGGTGTCTATTCCTCTGCGCAACTGTTTATCCAACCTCTGTGTGTGTGCGTAAATTGGTCGATCCACGCGTGCTGTTGGGCGCGCTTGTGGAGCTCTGGCATCGGAGAGTCTTTGCCTCGCAGCCACGCACGCAGTCACATTAAGGCCAAGTCAAATTGCTTTTCAGCTGTATTTTACAAAAACACAAAACGATGGCCCAATTTACACAGATTGAGAAAGAATGACACGATGCGCTGTGTTGTTTTCTGATCCCCCTGACTGCACTGCACTTCGTGCGCCATGGGCCATGGCGCTATTTGGAGTGTGCTCACTGCTGAAAAAAACATTTGCTTTAACAGTAGCCTATTGGACGGCTTCTTGTGACAGACTTGTATTACAATAGTAGAATTGAAATGAAAAGAAGAATATGAATGCTATGACATAAGACCTAGTAACGCGAAGAAGTGTCCTATTCTTGTCATCACGCTCGCCTTTCCGAGTGCCTTTCCATTACGCACTATTTCAACATACTAGGGCAGTTGCATAATGTCCATTTTTGAACTTGTTGTAGCCTACGATGTAGTTTGGAGTTCTTGTGGACTAAGACATAGCCTACAATGCAAGGAATAGGCCTACAAGAAGGATCACCGCACACTGGTGCCTTTTAAAAAGAACAGCGCATTTCGCAATGGCAACTTATAGGCTACATGTATTTCCATGTAGCCTATGCTTGTTGGAGTTTAATCAAAATGTGCTATTGGCTTTGTTATGTGTGGAGATATGTGAGCAATTAAATAATCTGCATTCATGCGAGATGCTGCTTTTGGTGTGGGTTCAAATCCCGATGGTAATCAAACGGTTCTTTTTTGGCGCAGCTTTGATTGATCGGAGCTCGTGAAGCACGATAGTGGAACATATAATTTCCTACTATATTTGGACAATATTTTTATCTCCTATTTGAATATTGTGTTGGTGGGGGTTTTTTTTCAGCCCTGTTCGTAACATGACTAGACATTTGGTGTAGTATGGGTCGGAGGCTTGTGCACTTGGTGGCAGTAATCGATCGATGTTGCTTGAACTCTGCCTGAACCCGCCCCAAACCACGAGCAAGAGTGACGTGCTTCCCAAAACAAAGGTGAACTAGCTAACCATGCTAGTCGTTCCAATTCCGACAGTAGTACTAACGAACAGCCCCTACTTCGTTTTGCAGGAACACCTGCGTCGTTCGCACCAACATCGGACGAACGACTAACTACATTACTTGTAAACATTGGTACTTTGTAAGTCCGAACGAAGTGTTCCAGAAACAGTTTTGTCGCAGCTGGGTCGTTAGTTGCTACCTTAGTTAGCAACGAAGGTTTCGAGAACGGTAGCACTGGTGTCAAGCGACCCACAGCTTCCCGCAGCTACCCGCAGCTACTCTGGACTTTACGGTCCCATTCACTTCAATTCATTTTTTCGCAGCCAGAACAGGTTTTACAGATTTCGGACTGTGCCGACGCCGCTGGTGTCGTGCGAGGAAAACAACAATTGTGTCGGACGCTACACCTGGTCATGGAACGACATGCGTAACAAGAATGATCATAACTTGTGTCATTTCGAAGATAATTAAAGAAAACCATTTTCACAATGGGACTTCTCATAGACCTGTTTTTGCATGTCTCTCATCTCTTTGCATGTTGACTGTGCAATCACCGTGACAAGTTAACAAGGTGCACGGCGCACAGCTGTATGCGTCCAAAAAAGAAGAATAACATTTCACGATGTACATCTGGAAATAATTCACATCAAAGTGAAGTGTTATTATATAGGGAACCATGGTAATCAATATGTGTGTAAGAACAAATGAAAAAAATAAATCGGTCAGTTTGTCAAAGAAGACACAAAAGATATGCACCACAATGCACAGTATGCACCACACCGTGCTTTTCAATTATATAAAGAACAAATACTGACGGCACGAATGTTTCTTCCCTCAATAATCCCACGTCACATATCAATCAAGCAACTGAGCTAATGTGGCCACAAAGGGGCGGTATTGTACGCTACGCTGACACATTCGAAGTCCTCAGATACAGATAGGCCTACAGTCATGAATTACCTGACAAATTGCTGCTAGGCTATTGCAGTGGGAGCGCTACACTAAAGAACTGTGTCCCATATCTGCCCCTTTCATATTCATACATTGACAATTGAATTGACAAATGAAATACTAATATTTTACTGCGTCTTTTACAGGTGCCCGTATTCAAGTCTGTCGTTACAGCGCAACGACGGTCAGCGCAGATGTGGCGATGTGAACACTCTTGCATTACACCTTTTGCATGTTGTACATGTCTCCAATCTTTTTGCATGTTGACTGTGCCATCACCATTTCATGTTTAGGCAACAAAGTGCACGATCAGAACAATGTAGGCCTACATATTGAAGGAACATCGTGGCATGATTAAAGTAAGGAACTTCGTACCACACATGTAGCCTAGTGCAAAAGGAAAATGCCTCATTTCTCTAAGCAGACAGACACTGTGGATATGCAGATACACGGTGTGCAATGACATGCCCCTGAATGATACGCTGAAGAAATACTGAAGGCACCTATTCAGCGAGCTGAATAAGCCTAATAATGTAGGCCCATATCAGGGGTGAGGTAACACAGCCTACACGTGTAGGCCTATTCAAATTGAATATTAAGGGGCCTTGAACCCACAATATGCAGAATGGCAGGCATGGCTGCATCCAAGCTATGCGCTTCATGGTGTTTGACCACACATCTCTTCGTTGTGCACCCCATCACTTCATATGCCTAGGCCCACTTCAGGAAGCAAGGACGTAATTATGCTGGGAGAATACATTCAATAGCATATGGTTTATGTAGATCTGTGAATCAAAGAAAAGGTATTCATTTGGGACAGCACCCTTAAAAGTTATCAAGAAACCTGAGTGAAGCCTGCTATTTATGTAGATCTGTGCCCACATGGTAGGCCTATACACCCTCCCATTCACTCAATCCATTTTTTGGAGCGATAACAGGTTGCCTACAGACAAACGGGCGGTGCCCACGCCGCTGTTGCTGTGCGAGGAAAACAACAATTGTCTCGGATGCTAAACATGACCATTAAACGGCTTGCTGATCAAGAATGGCATTTCCCGCATCAGGTCGAAGATAATCAAAGACATTCTCATCGCAATGGCCTTTGCCATTCACTCATCGTTTCAATCTCTCCAACTTTGCCTATGTTCACCGTGCAACTACCCTGACATGACAATAGGTATCCTATATCTTCCAACTACACATACAACGACACGGCAGCGCTTTTCATGTTGTAGTTTTTCACAGTAAACTTTACTGTCCCGACATGGTAATACGCAACCTGTAGGCTATTACCGTGTAACACACCAAGAACACAAAAATGCTTTAGTCCTCCGAATTTGAACACATCTCACCACAAAAACACGCAGTGCGAACCACACAGTGTCCCTGAATGACATGCAGGACAGATAGGGGGGCACCTACATATTGCTGCTTCTCAAGCGCACGGCACATTTCAATCAAAACTAAGTCATAGGACCACCTAGGCTACATAATACTCCTCGTAATAGTAATAATGAATGTTGCTGAAATTACAATAATAGTCATTCACAAAAATACTTCGGCCACAACTATGATTAGGCCTATCTGTAGGCCTAGGGGCGACATCATTTCACGTTCTCCTTCGAGCTTTACGCTGCAGCCTTATGAGGCCAGCAGATGGCACCAGTCAATCATATATAGATTGGAGACATGTACAACATGCAAAAGGTGTAATGCAAGAGTGTTCACATCGCCACATCTGCGCTGACCGTCGTTGCGCTGTAACGACAGACTTGAAGAATACGGGCACCTGTAAAAGACGCAGTAAAATATTAGTATTTCATTTGTCAATTCAATTGTCAATGTATGAATATGAAAGGGGCAGATATGGGACACAGTTCTTTAGTGTAGCGCTCCCACTGCAATAGCCTAGCAGCAATTTGTCAGGTAATTCATGACTGTAGGCCTATCTGTATCTGAGGACTTCGAATGTGTCAGCGTAGCGTACAATACCGCCCCTTTGTGGCCACATTAGCTCAGTTGCTTGATTGATATGTGACGTGGGATTATTGAGGGAAGAAACATTCGTGCCGTCAGTATTTGTTCTTTATATAATTGAAAAGCACGGTGTGGTGCATACTGTGCATTGTGGTGCATATCTTTTGTGTCTTCTTTGACAAACTGACCGATTTATTTTTTTCACATGTTCTTACACACATATTGATTACCATGGTGCCCTATGTAATAACACTTCACTTTGATGTGAATTATTTCCAGATGTACATCGTGAAATGTTATTCTTCTTTTTTGGACGCATACAGCTGTGCGCCGTGCACCTTGTTAACTTGTCACGGTGATTGCACAGTCAACATGCAAAGAGATAGCCTGGCTCTCGCGAGACCCCTAGTGCTTCGTGCATCTTCGTTACACTTCGTGAGCTCGCACAGGGGTCTGGTTCAGCCTTGTCGAGCCCGAAGTCCTCGAGTAGAAAATAAACGTGCCCCGACCATTGGACAATGTCAATGTCAATCATCGTGGAGTGAGGCGTTGACGGGTATGACGTAGCATCTTGCGCGACATCACTGTAGTGCTGCTAGCACACCCCTCAGTCAGTGTGGCTAGCACATCAATGGCGGCCTGCATACTGTATGAACTCCGCGATTTCAAGTGTTATCAAAACTACCAAACATTCATTCTTTGAGAGAGGAACAGAAAACAAGGAATTAGTTGGTGGCAAGAACGTTCTCGCTCTTCTTCCAATGATCCACTGAAGGAGAATGAGCAGAGCGCAGTTCAGTCTTCAACTGTTTACAAGACCTACTTTAAGTGGGGATTTTAGTCGAGAGGTCCATGCCACATATAAATGGTGAGTGAAAACCTCTTGGTTGTTTCTAACGTGTTTTTGATGTGTGTGAAACAATGACTGACATGGTAGGCTACAACTGTGAATGCCCCCATAGTGCCGGTAATTCAATATTGTACAAGCCTCATTTCCAGACCTCGCATGCTATGGTGACTGAGTGCTGTTGATCATAATAGTATGCCAAGCTGTCGCATTCAGACAAATTTGTTTATGCTATAAAGTTCGTGTTAAATTAAATGTACTATCCCCGTGATCGCTGCCAATGCAGCATGTCCCAAAACGTCAGCATGTGAGAGATGGAATGTTTATTTCACGACGACATTCTGACTTCAAACTCACCAGGATGGCTTCCCCACAGACCTATACATATTGGTATAGGTCTGTGGGCTTCCCCTTTTCACTTTCTGCCCTAGTTGTTAACCTGTTTCGATGGTAAAGACTAAAGTAATCACAGATTTTGCATGGTTAAGAGACCTACTTCGTGTGGAAACAGAATTTACACAAGAGGGTACTGGAATAAAAACAGGGTGAGGCCTGTCACTCACCAGCTACTGGCAACCCCAAGTCTCCCTTTCGGTCAGCAGTAAATTTAAAACTAAGTAATAGTAGCCTACTGCTGTTCAGGTCTTAGCCTTAAATAGGTATGAATTAAAATGCAGATACTAGGCCTATAGAGTATTTAGAATTACAGTTGCCTTGTTTGCCGATTCTATTTTAACATTGTGTGTTGTTTTCAGGTAGGCAAGTCATGGAGTTGGCAGCGTCTGCTGGGATTGTCATCACAGACCGGGTCATCCAGCTGCTACACATGTACAGTGGAAATTGAATTAGGCTCTTCCCTCACTTGTACTGTTGTAAACCATCAAATGAACACTCTAGGTAGACAAGACAGTGAGTTCAGTAATGGCTGGCACAGAGCATGCGCACCACAAGTTTGGAGCCAGCCAGGTCATACGTGTTGCACCTACCACAATTCCATTTCTTTGGTCTTCTGTGTTGAGCCTGTTTCAAAATGCGCCTGTACAACCACATGTGTATAGAATCTACACTACTCCACCAAGATCTAGACATTACTGAAGAGTTGGAAATGTTATCATGGTCTGCTGACAGCTGTACAGAACATGTGTACTTAAATACCAGATGTGCCACTTTCATTAACGAGACTGTCTGCTCTGGATTTGGGACAAAGCCTAATGAGGCAGCAGTCAACAACAGTCCTTACATTTGACATCAGTTACAAAACAACCTATGGTTTTAAGGTACTTCATGCTACTGGTTGTGAGCGAGGCTTTTTGTGACTGACTCTCCCTAATGACAGATTCATAGACATAATAGAACATGTAACACAGCATTAGTTCAGAATCTAACCATCATCCATTAGGAACAAAGAAGTGGAATCTTGTCACAATATCGAACCGAATATTGAACAAATGGTGTAAATAATGGTGTACACAAGTAATTGGAACATATGTAAATACAATTTTATTGTGAAAAGAAAACACTGTCTAATTGTTTTCAATGTACAGTAATGAAAGTGTAAATAATGACATAAGATATCAATTTATATATACACATTTTTTTCTTTTAAATATTGGTTACTGGCAATGCAAGAAACATAGCTTACAAAATGTAGCGTTCTTGGTGTTAGGTGATGTATTGTACAAAATGAAAACCCAAATGGTGACGCACTCCTGAAATGTTGCAAGTTCTTTAAGGAAAATGCCTTGAAATCTTGTTCTAATATTTTGAAAGGCATGGAATCTGTGAGGGGATGTGCTGGGTCCTCTATGCTGTCGTTTCTTCATACACCTCCTGGCGTCAGACACAGACAAAGGAAGTATAGAAGTATATTAGACAAACATTTCAGAAGGTTATGTGTGACAATTGTGGCTACATACAAGGTTTTGAACAAAAACAACACGGGAATTGATTGCAACACATTTTAAAATATTTCTAGGTGACTTAAAGTTCATTAACAACAGGGTATGCTACTTACTCTGTGTACAGAGTATTTTCCACCCACATGTTGCATTACTGCCCTTGTACATCACTTTGATCAAAAGCGTCTGTCAACTGTAATGTTATGAGGAGTACAGTCTCTTGAGAAATTAATGTAGGTTTAGGTGGATAGTGGTGCAGGACAGCACATATACTTTTCAGTTGCTCTTACTAAGAATTCAAACCTGTAACATTGGATACCTTCCGAGGCCACAGGTACAGGTGAGGTCAGCAAGGGTCCTATTTACCTTGATAATAGGTTCTCAGTCATTTCACATCCCCACCCTGATGAAAAAAACTAATTGTTTACACAAATGGGTTTTACACCCCTTAACAATACGGCTTTGCTTGCTTCAGTAATGTACTCTTTGCCTTTGACCTAGCAATGGATGTAATAAATCAGACATACCTTATATAACCGTGGGTCTTGGGTCACCTAATAATGGAGAGAGCGAGAGAGAGAAAAGACATCACCATTGATCAATTAACAATGGCACTGTGTGTGTGTGTGTGTGTGTGTGTGTGTCCCAGCTTATGACGTTGAGCACGATTAACTTTGGGTCGTCCGATCAACTAGGGATGGTCACCTACAACTTATCGAAGTGCTTAGCACACTCACGAATCGACTATTTGAATTGACCACAGCTGAAGTGTTTGAGAATACAATCGCGCACAATAACAACGGCAAAAGTGCGACGGCATGGTCCTCTCGTCGAACCGTAATGCAGTTTCCAAAGTGTATAATAGAACTTAAGACGCCCCATCCTGTCTCCTCTGACGTGAACAGCTCTTTATGCCATCCAAGTTAATCAGACCCGAAGTTAATCGTGCACACCGGGAGTAGTTAATGCAATCCTGGTGTATATTTCTCTCATGGTAGGATATACAAAACGTATGGGACTGTAAACGATTTACTGTATTATCATAGGTAAATTGGCATGCCTCGGTGACCAGAACACAACCAATAATGCTAGTAGCAACTGCATGCTGTTGAGGCTGCATTGTTTTCATATGGCTGGCAATTTTGTCTGAATAACATTTTATCGCTGGTCAATCATTTTCAGCGAAATACACATACTTGATTAAGTTTTATTCATCAATATATGTCACATTGGTTGTGCAGGCAAGCAGACGTCCATTTTGTCTGCAATATTTATCACCCCGTCAGAAACGGACAAACCCATGCCCGTGATGTGTTCACTAAAAGAAAATATAGCCATTTCAAGACATCTAACTTACCACATCTTTGTTGTGATTTATCTGATGCAAACGATGCTGGCACCAAATGAGTAGCCGGTCCTCCTTGGTGCTAGGGGCTGGTAGCATGTAACCTGGCTCTCACGTAGGTGGCTTGTCAGGTAGCATGCCGCTGTTTGGACCCTGCAGAGTACTCGTGCACTATGTCGGATTGCCAACCAAAATCCACCGATGCGTGTGTTTTGTAACCGTCAGTGGTCCGATGTCGGACACAGGTGGCATACCACAGGCGGCTTGCCGTTCAAACGCCAACAATGATCCACTATATGCTAGCTGTGCTGGGACTACTGTCAACATGCTAACTGCTCTGTTGTGGCTTCTATCTCGCGTCGCTGAAAACTACGTCACGGCCCGTTTCGATGTGATTGGTTGAAGTAGTACGTCACTCTTACCTAATTTCTCCAATCACGTTCGAGCTAGAACAGCAAGGTTACCACCAAAATTCCAGATGGATGACAATCCATCTGCGCGAGAGTCAGGTTAGCAGAGAGATGAGAGACGTGCAAAAACAGGTCTATGAGAAGTCCCATTGTGAAAATGGTTTTCTTTAATTATCTTCGAAATGACACAAGTTATGATCATTCTTGTTACGCATGTCGTTCCATGACCAATTGTTGTTTTCCTCGCACGACACCAGCGGCGTCGGCACAGTCCGAAATCTGTAAAACCTGTTCTGGCTGCGAAAAAATGAATTGAAGTGAATGGGACCGTAAAGTCCAGAGTAGCTGCGGGTAGCTGCGAGAAGCTGTGGGCCGCTTGACACCAGTAACGGTAGCCCAGTTCAGGAGAAGAGCTTTGTCAACAGTCTTTTATTTCTATCACTAATACTGTATTGATGAGACGACCAAGGACCAATCTTTTCATGTCAAGTGATGTAGTTATCACTTGGGGTGAAGGAAATGTAAACGCTGTGTAATGTAAACCGTAGCCAAACGATATTTTGGACGGGTGCTGAAGGACTGTGCCGAGCACTGTTGGGAAAGTTACTCAAAAACTGTAATGCACTACTTATTACATGTTACTGTCATTTAAAAGTAATGCCTTACATTACAACATTACTTTTTTTAAAAAGTAAGGCATTACACTACTTTTGCATTACTTTTAGTTACTTTAGCCAAAATGACTGGAAATAAGGATTTGGCAATCTACAGTGCAAATCTATGAGGTGGCATGACTTTCACCTGCCATCCACAAGTCGTTTTGGAAGCCTGCAGACTGAAAACCAACATTTTCAGGAATTGCGTCTTACCCACATACAATAAGGCCTAAGAAAAATAAAAGTTTGGTTCCGGTTGGTTGTCAGGTTTGGTCATCGTCCAGTCGGATTTTTTTCAATTTCTTTTTTTTTATGTCCGATCCCCCAACCCCCCACATGCGCCAGATTTTGTCATAAACTTTGTTGAACAATGCCAAGGACGATAGTGGAGTTGAGGCTTGATAGGTACAGCTGAAGCTACAATGAAATATAATAAGCATTAATGAGCCAAGAGGCCTATAATATTTTATTTCAAATTGATTTATTTCAATTTTAGTGATGTTTAGTTGAACAAAAGTGAGGGGGGTGCAACATGCTCATCCCCCCATCAGATAGCCTACCCTGCCGTGTCCCTGTCTCGTGCGAATGGGATGCATCCCCTCCTTTCCTGACTAATTTGGTGGTGCTATGGCTCCTCTTCAAATCGTCAAATTGTTTTTCAACGTGGAAAGCGGTTTGGGTTTCAAGTACAGTGTGCATTTAACTTAAATGTTCTTGGCGTCCTTATTTTCAATGGAGTCAAAGTAGTGGGCATATACCCATCTTGAAAACGAGCAAGCTGGATCTTCTGGATCGGTCATCCTTTGTCAGCCTGCCATTTCGAGAGACGAAGCGTGAAAGAGGAAGCAATGTTCTGCGTGAAACTTTAAAATCTCTGCGTGGACGTAGGCTATCGTAGGCAATAGCTGATCTCGCGGTGATCCGCGAACATTGTATAAAGAAAACAAAATACCCACACAAAATTTAGGTGAAAAAAATGCGTTGTAATGTGCAAGTTACTTGCATTGTAACGAGGACATATTACCGATTTTCCCCCTGTAATCAGTTACATTACTGCGTTACTCAAAAAAGTAATGCATTAGTGTAATTAGTTACTTTTGTAACGAGTTACTCCCAACACTGGTGCCGAGGAACTAAAGCATGTCTTCACTGACATCTTCAACTCCTCACTACAACAAGCCACTGTCCCCTACTACAAACCCCAACTCCGGTGAAGTTGGGACGTTTGGTAAACAGTGAATAAAATCAAAATGCTATCATTTTCAAAACATTCAATCTATTCATTAGATGGAGAATAGTGAAAAGACAACATATTAAGTGTTAAAACCGAGAAAAAAGATTGTTTTGGGGGACATATGTACTCATTTCTAATTTGATGAATCCAACACGTCTCAAAAGAGTTGGGGCGGGGACAATAAATGGCAGCAAATGTCGAGGAAGACTAAAAACAAAACCAAAGACAACACTTAACAGTTAAATACATTAACTGATGAGATGATTTTATATAAAAAACAGTGTTAATTCCTATCTTGGACATGATTTCACCAGCTTAAATGGTGGGTGTATTCCTTGTCATGTTTTGCCATGTTTTCCTTTCTGTAGTGCTTACAGTGTGACAGGTCTTGACCAAAAGCCCACCATTTTATCACCTGCTGGTCCTTATGATGGAGCCAAACTGTTAAAACATAGTAGAGAATGCAATTTGACCTTACTATGTGGCAGTAATCGAAGATCTCCCTTCAAAATATAATGCATGAGTGGCTTTTCATGCTGTTTAAAACCCATGTATACCATTCAGCACTGTATTTAACTCTACAGATGAGTGAGAACATCTTAACCAATGCACTACTGCACCCGCATGCCATCATGGAGGCTGACTTTTGAAGTTAGCACTAACACAAGTTGGATGGTCCATTTTCACTGTAGCACAGGATGTGCAATGCTCTATTATTGTCAAAAAGAATGGACTTCTACAACTTCTGCTGACTTCTGTAAGCAAAGGACAGTTTCACATGTCTTCTGGGTCTATTTCAAGTGAGCTCAGGTGCTTAGGAGAATGTTACACCCCTGTATCATTTGCACGCATGAAGCATTCTTAATATGGTCAATTTTCAATAGCTCTAATTCCTGGAGTGCTAGAGTGAGTCTACAGCCAATATATATTTCATGATGTCATGAACCTATACAATGATTTTAGTAACAAAAATATGTCTTATATACACTCAATCGTGGTAAATCAAAGGGAATTCAAAAATGTATGTAATAACTATGGTAATTATTCCCTTTGCATCTTTAATTCTGAGTGACTCAGCCTCTCTGTGATGATCTTATACCTGGACACCTATATTGTCCGTCAGTACAATTCATTTTGAAATGTTCTTCTTTGTTGTTTTATCTTATTTGGATGTCTACTAAATTTCACTGATCCCCGTCCCAATTTATTTGAGACGTGTTGGATTTATCAAATTAGTAATGAGTACATATGTCCCCCAAAACAATATTTGTTCTCGGTTTTAACACTTAATATGTTGTCTTTTCACTATTCTCCATCTAATGAATAGATTGAATGTTTTGAAAATGATAGCATTTTGATTTTATTCACTGTTTACCAAACATCCCAACTTCACCGGAGTTGGGGTTTGTACTTCAAAGCCGCCACCATCATACCCGTGACAACGAAGTCATCTCCATCCTGCTTCAACGACTACCGTCCCGTAGCACTGACACCCATCATCATGAAGTGCTTCGAACGGCTGGTCATGACACATATCAAATCCATCCTCCCCACCACCCTGGACCCCTTTTAATTCGCATACAGACCCCGGCGCTCCACAGAGGACGCCATCAACTCAGCTCTGCACCCAGCCATCACTCACCTGGAGAAAAAAGACTCATATGTGAGAATGCTGTTCATTGACTTCAGCTCAGCATTCAATACAATCATACCTCAACAGCTGATATGCAAACTGGACAATCTGGGCCTCAGCACCTCCCTCTGTAACTGGCTGCCGGACTTCCTGTGCCAGAGACAGCAAGCAGTGCGCGTCGGCAACAACACCTCGGACACCATCACGCTGAGCACAGGAGCTCCACAAGGGTGTGTGCTAAGCCCTCTGCTCTTCACCCTACTCACACACGACTGCAAAGCGACCTACAACACCAACCACCTGGTGAAGTTTGCAGACGACACAACCCTGGTGGGACTCATCACAAACGGCAACGAGACGCACTACGGGACAGAGGACCCTCTAGCCAAGTGGTGCAGCGACAACAACCTTCTACTCAATGTCAGCAAGACAAAGGAGATTGTTGTCAACTTCCAGAAAGGCCACACCACACACACACACACACACACACACACACACACACACACACACACACACACAGTAGTCGTGGGACCTGCAGGTCGTAGACGAAGCTCCACACACACACACACACACACACACACACACACACACACACACACACACACACACCACACACACACACACACTCAGTAGTCGTGGTACCTGCAGGTCGTAGAGGAAGCTCCACACACACACACACACACACACACACACACCACACCACACCACACCACACACACACACACACACACACACACACACACACACACACACACACACAGTAGTCGTGGTACCTGCAGGTCGTAGAGGAAGCTCCACACACACACACACACACACACACACACACACACACACACACACACACACACACACACACACAGACACACACACACACACACATACACACACAGTAGTCGTGGTACCTGCAGGTCGTAGAGGAAGCTCCTGAGTGTATCAGCCAAGACGAGGCCAGCATCAGCCCTCTTCACATTACTGACATCAGCCCCTACACACACAGGGGCGCTGATAAAAGATTTGGGCCCCATGAAAGATTCACATTTTGGGCCCCCAAAATGTCAAATTATGTTATCAGCATCCTTCCAGGGCCCTGTCAGAGCTGTCAGGCCCTTAGAATCTGTAACACCTTACCCCCCCTTGCGGCACCCATGTACACACACCACACCACACCACACCACACCACACCACACCACACCACACTACACTACACTACACTACACTACACTACACCACACCACACCACACCACACCACACCACACCACACCACACCACAGCATGTCATAAACAACACCATAGGCGTGCATAGACAGACACGTGGTGTTGCTTGGGCAACACCAAGTTGCCTTTAACGGACAAAAGTGCCCTTTTGAAAGTTCGGTTTTTATTTTTATTTTTAATTATTTTATTCCTTAAATGTAGGGTTAACGCTGTATGTGTTCCCATCATCATTTAGACATAATTGTCAACTAAAATCGCGTGATAATAAAGCCCAAAATGCCTCATGCCCCCTCCAACGGCGCGCTTGAACTGACAGATTCGGAAGCGCGTTGCACAGGCAGCAGTGTGGCGGGCAGCCCCACATGCCGTTCTCCCCTCCAGCCAGGTAACAGTCAATAGCCTATTTATGATGTTGAAAGTTGCGTGTGACTTTGGAAGTGATCTAAAGAGAGCCCTGGCTTTCATAATGAGACTTTGCAAATTGTGCATTTAGGCCCTATCAAATCTACCGCAGAAGAGGTAGCCAATGTCAACACGTGTAACATGCAAAAAAACATTATATTAGCTTAATGAATCCAGAAGTTGCTCAAACAGTTTCAGGTCTAAAGATTAACAGAATGTTTGGGAAACAGCAAGAGGATTCATGTAGCCTATGTTTGGGAAACGTTGGCCTCCTGATGAACTATGCAACGCACCAAATCACATTTGTGACAGACGGCATGGAACAGAACAGCGGTCACGGCCAGGGAGAAAAAAAGGTTGTGCGTAAATTCCAGCAAATCTGCCACTTAGGGGTCTTACACACCAAGGCGGTAAAGCGTCGCGGAACGACCGCGGTTTTTACCGGCGTCTGTGAAAATACATCGAAACATATCTGTCTTTACACACCAACCGGCGGTAGTCGGCTTCACGCCGCGCTGCATTTGGAAAATAGAACTCGAGCGTATTTTTCACGCCGGCGACCGGCGGTGTCTCATTCAAATGAATGGCAAAGTAGCACGCTAGCTTTAGCTGTGGGGAGGGTTTTGAACAGGACTGGCCGCGCACGCCGACGCTGTCAGTGTGCAAGGCAGAGAAAAGCACGCCGGCCAAAACTAAGCAGAAAGACCGCGTCCGTCCTGCGACCGTTCCGTTCCGCCTTGGTATTTTTGGCCCTTATAGCCTTCAGCACAGCAATCAAAGCAGGGTGCACACAGCAATGTCTTATGTGGGGGGAAACAGGTAGGCTATAGAGGATTGTGCTTGACACCTCCAGAAATGTGTAGCCTACACGGATAAAACCTCCGACCCAAAGTAGCAGTTTTCACTCACAATACCCGTGTAATAGACTAAATCCTTTTGACGTCTTGAAATGAGAGTTAAGCTTTAATATTCTTTTTAACAGTTTGGAAACACACATGGACTAATTAAACTCGGTACTAGTGGAGGAAAAATGACCGGAGATGCAGAGTTTTCCAAGGAATCTAATGAATGAATCTAATGAAGTCGCATTTAAAGCGACAGTACACTTTTTAGTCCATGCGGTAAATGATGCACTAGGCATGGTAATCTAATTATTTTAACTTTCCAACATAGTATTCCTCATTTTTTTAAAAATAAAATGTTTTGTTTAGCGTACTGTGGAATGTTCATTAAAATGTGAATTTTTAAAAAAAATCACCGAACCGTTATTGCAGCCGCCACATGCCCCCCACCATCACCCCAGGACCTGCCCCCCAAAATGTCTGTGCACGCCAGTGAACAACACCCTCTGTGTGTGTGTGTGTGTGTGCGTGTGCGTGTGCGTGTGCGTGTGTATGTGTGTGCGTGTGTGTGTGTATGCGTGTGTGTGTGTATGCGTGTGCGTGTGCGTGTGCGTGTGTGTGTGTGCCTGTGTGTATGTGTGTTCTTACCCAGTATTTCAGCTGCCTCTAGGTGGCGCTCTGGACACATGCTGGCGGTGAAGGAGAACACAGCTGGAGACGTCACCACCACCGACAGACCATGAGGCTACACACACACATAAACACACTCGCACACACACACACACATACACACACACGCGCGTACGCACACGCGCCCACAAACACGCACGCACACCAGGGCCGGCGCCACGAGGGGGCGTTTGGGGGCGACCTCCCCTCATGTGACATCCCACGCCCCCTTGGGCGTGAGTTCTCAAAAAAAAAAAGGACAGATATTCTATTTTTTTGTCTGAGTCCGGCCCGGCCCGTCGGGTTCCGACCAGGCCCGTCGGACTTCGGTCGGGTTGCCATGCTCTAACACACACACACACACACACACACACACACACACACGTCCACAAACATGCATGCATGCACGCACACGCCCACAAACATGCATGCACGCACACACACACACACGTGCACACGCACAAACATACACATATACATCACTTCAAAACGTCTATTTGAGAAAAAAGAAAATCAAATTTCGAGACAAATTTAAATAGACAGTCTCATAATTACGTGCTAGGAATTAGGGATAACATGTCTACCAACTTGTAGTCAACATGACAGATGAATTTTTCAATGTTGCATCTTGTCACAATTCTGCCATTTTTCACTTTTGAGAAATCAGGGCCCCCTGCAGCCATATCTAGCCTGTGCATTAATCCGGCCCTGGCTATGGTAGTTAACTTTTCAATGAAACCAATTTTCTTTTTAATTTGCTCATCAGTTATCTGCAGTCTCGTTCATCATGTCTGCTGGTGATGCCAGCATCATAATTTACTAGCAACTGACAGACAGTTTTTAGGAAGCTGCTTAGACAACAAAAGCAATTGAGTCTCGCCGCTCTCTTGCAAGTAATGAGACATTCAGACCCTAAAACCAGCCCATATGGTCAAAACTGCAAGTGCATGTACTGTACATATGGTCAAAACTGCAAGTGCTGTTTCTGTTTAGGGCCACCAGATGGAGATGTTCACAACACAATGAGAAGTGTGTGTGTGTGTGTGTGTGTGTGTGTGTGTGTGTGTGTGTGTGTGTGTGTGTGTGTGTGTGGTGTGTGTGTGTGTGTGTGTGTGTGTGTGTGTGTGTGTGTGTGTGTATGTGTGTGTGTGTGTGTGTGTGTGTGTGTGTGTGTGTGTGTGTGTGTGTGTGTGTGTGTTGTGTGTGTGTGTGTGTGTGTGTGTGTGTGTGTGTGTGTGTGTGTTCTGCGTTCTGCATTCTGTGTCTTGGGGGGCTTTGAGCCAAAAGTGCCCGAGCATTATTTCTCCCTCAGTCCAGCCCTGTGTGTGTGTGTGTGTGTGTGTGTGTGTGTGTGTGTGTGTGTGTGTGTGTGTGTGTGTGTGTGTGTGTGTGTGTGTGTGTGTGTGTGTGTGTGAGAGAGAGAGAGAGAGAGAGATCTCACCACAGGTGAACTCCCGTGTTGCCGAATCCGCCTTATTGTACCCGCCATCCCTCACAGCCCTACACACACCCACACACACACATAAAATGTATAAACACACTGGCCAGATGCATACTGGAACGAGCCTTAATGTCCCCTGCATCCCTCACAGCCCTACACACACACACACACACACACACACACACACCCCCCCCCCCCACACACACACACACACACACACACACACACACACACACACACACAGTTAAGCTGATGATGAGCTCCTGGCCCTTTAAGAAACTACATTCTATTGACATAACAAGCATCGTACCAGGAAGACACAGCTCACATTGCAACAGGTATGAAGACACTCAGGTGGAGAATGTGGTGACATAAAGAACAAGGTAGGGGCATTGATGTGGGTTTTCATATTAAGTGAAAAGGAAAAGGATGATTGTTGTTGACTTACAGGAATCACATTGACATATTTCAGTTCTCAATGGCATTTGGAATTTGATCATTTTTTAGATGTAAACTCTGTTTTGACTTAATTAGTATGGAAGTTTCAGGCATGGGTCAAACAATGGGTTCAAATGTTCATAACATTGATTAAAAGGAAACAGCACATCGTTTTTAGAAATGTTATTCCTAATATGGGATTTTGTACATATCTAGTGGACTTCTAAAGTGTGTGTGACGTGTTAAATGTTAGGTTAGAAAAATAGAACAATTCCTGTAACATTCTTATATATCAACAGCAAGAAAATTAACTATAAAGTTTCAACTAAAATCAAACAGATACCACGATTCACACCATTTCAAATGCCCTTTCACTTACCTTGTGAATGTGAAATTGAACTGTGACGTTGACCTAAACCTCAACTTTTACCTAAAACAATATGTTTCGTATGGAAAGGAGAGGCTGGAGCACACTGCAGCTTAGTTTTCAAGACTTTATTTTGTGCACACACTCTGAAGACGGTATAGCAACACCGAAACGTTAGTCGGGTGTGTGCACAAAGTAAGTCTTGAAAACTAAGCTGCAGTGTGCTCCAGCCTCTCCTTTCCAGTGATGTCTGTCCCACTGTGATGCACCTGCAAGCTGACTGAGGGATGATGCGTAGAGTCCCAATTCTAATATGTTTTGTATGTTGGTGTTGCACTGTACCAAAATGTCAGAAAACAGTCAGTCAACCTGCTAGTTAGGGCAACCAGCAACTGCTATGTCTGTATCATATTGATACCGCACAACCGTTTCTAACAGAGCCGCACATACTCAAGATTCAACATTCATGTTGCTATTAAGAAGAAACTGGCACTGAAATCATGACAGTGGAAAACTGGGTGTAACCGATATTTCCCATCAACATATTGTGGTTTTACAGGCCATGTCATTGTATCTAAGTTTATTTTCACACTCAGTCCTCTTTAAGTGGACCAAAAAGTGAACCGTGAAGGACTCAGCTTGAGTTAAACATCACACACACACACACACACACACACACACACACACACACACACACACACACACACACACACACACACACACACACACACACACACACACACACACACACACACACACACACACACACACAGAGTGAGGAGGTGAGTTCTCTGGATAGTTTCGCGAGAGGGTGTTTAAGTTTCGCTGCGTAAGCAAAATGGAATGCAGACTTTCATGTTCTCTAAAACTCGTAGACATACATGCACAAAATGCAGCAGGACTTTCATAGACTATATGATGCTTGTGAGTGATGTTTGTGTGTTGTTGGGCCCTTGGGCAACATGGCAGGACTGGGGGAAAGGTTGTGGACTTGTGGGGGGAGGTTGGGAACTGTGTTCCTCGTGCTTCTGCATTGTAACATACAGTACACAGCACCATGACAGAAAAACACATCACTTCTGCCTTCAGCCACACAGTATCTTTATACCACCTCTGACACGTAGCGAGGGCCACACTACCATGTCTCATTTTCTAAACATATTCAGAAATTAATATATAAATAAATACGCACACATGCACACACAGACACAAACGTACACACACACACACACACACACACACACACACACACACACACACACACACACACACACACACACACACACACACACACACACACACACGCACACATGATGGGGATTCTATGAATACTATTAGACAGTGTTCTGTGATGTGACATGCACACATCCATCAGTGTGACACATATTACTGTCGGCAGGCCTATTCACTCAACTACTATGCTGAAAACTCAACTACATCATAACAGCATTGCTATGACACTGCAGAGAGTTTTAGTAACCATTTAAGACCTGGGGCCTCATGTACGAAGCTCACTTACGGACAAAAAAGCTACTTAAGTTGTTTTCCACGGTCACGGTCAGATGTACTAAAACAGACTAGACGTGGAAAACTGCGGATCTCCACGCGAATTTCAGGGCTGCTGTGGAAGTTTCCGTAAGCGTGGAAGTTGTCGTAAGTGGTGCATTGCGTCTTTTTGGCGGCACTCAGAGGCATGCAGCGCAACTACATGTGTTGTACGCGGTCGGAAATATTGCAGAGATGCAGCCAGTTAAACGTGGATTTTAATGTTGAGGCGCGTGATTTAAAAAATGAAGAAAACCACCTCAATCATATTATTGTTGAGGCAGCTGGTTAAAATGAAACGGACTCATGGAACTATCCTGGAATTACAACGAAATTGGATGCCCATCAGCAGTATTATTTCAAGTATTTGGCAGCTATTAAACATTGAATATTTTCTGGATCTGCGTGTCTTCTCGCATTTGTTGGGAACCTCCTCACCGCAGTGCTTGTCTTTCTCTTTTAATAACACTAGGCCTACTGTAAAATTAGTCCATCCATTAACAGGTGATTTTATAGGCTAACTGAGTATTGGCTGCAAGTTATTCATAGGCCTACATGTGGCGTAGCCTACATGTGTCATCTTTCATATTTATACCCGACATAAATGTTTATTTCTCTGAAGCCTTGGCGACTGCCTCATCGCAATGTGTTTTGATGTAATGTCTTGTAAATATTAATTGTTGGGAAACCATTGTACTGCAGTATAACATGACAGATTTTTCTGCAGTCCTCACATTAAGTATTAGGCTACCGATGCCTGATTTTATACACGCCAAAGTAATTTTGTAAGGCGCGCAGCCTTTTTCCTTTTAAATTGTCTACCTCTGAAACAGCGCCTTCACCTCGCATGAAATATATTTCCCGCGTTCCCCTTCCCGCGTTCCCTTTCCAATTCTATCAACCAATGAATGCACATGAATGGGTCTGTTCATACTAATTAGAATATTCATATAGAATATTTAAGGGAGGAGGCAAGGCGGAGACTTGGGCCCGTGTGTGCTCGTGCATGTGCGCAAGATTTCACGGCAAAACCTGGTTACGCACTTATTGATACATCCGGATTTTTTTGTCCGTAAGTAACTTCCAAGATTTTCGCGTCCGCACTTTCTTGGTAGGAAATCCACGCACTTCTTTGTACATGAGGCCCCTGATCATAACCAATGTGGTGGCAATAAGGTTTTAACATAAGCTTTGCACTAATGGGTTGATAATTTAATTTAAATTGTTGTTTTTTTTTATTCATATTTACAAGGATTATATTTTTTATTTGTGAAGCACATTGAGTTGCTTTGTGTTAAAAATGGGCCATACATAAACTTGCCATGCCTTACAGTAGTAGGCTACCTGAACCTCTAAATACCCACTCACACTCTTGGTGCCAGAGTGTTACACTCCTGCATCACTCTGTGAACCAGTTTGGCACCTTCTCAACCTCTACTAACTGCTCAGTCTCTACTTCATTTTCGATAACAGTAAACATTTTCTGTGCCGTGCAATCACCAGCTGAATGTCAACCAATGCCCAAGAAGCCTGCCAGGAGCCCCGGCCAAAGCCACGCCCCCCGACCAAAGCCACCCCCCCTTCAGACAGTAAGGGCGTTCGTGATGGCGTAATTTTGACGAAGTTGAAAATTTGCTAGGCAGCGAGCATGCTCAGTGTGTCCGCGTGAAGCATCCTGGTTAGAATTTGCCGTTCACGATGCAGTTGAAGGGAGTGACCTCTGCGCGGCAGTCGTGTCACATGGCGTTGAACCATCGCGGGAACAAAAGTTTTGTCAAGCTGCCACGCAGTACCAGAAAGCTACTGCGCTGGGCAGAAGACCTCCTCCATGATGTGAGGAATCTGCCGTGATTGGTGTTCATAACTCATGTGATTCAAGTGTGTGTAGTTGAACGTGCTTCATTTTCTACATGCTGAAATGCATTTCATGCTCAAATGCAGCATACTCAGAGTGGTATCATCCATATGTATGGTCGCACAACCCACTTACAACAGAAAAAAAAGAAACAAACCACCCTGTCGTCAGATGCTCCATCTTCGCCACGTTAGGAGTGTATGCCGTAGGTTACAAAACCAGTATTATTCCGTGGGCCGCCTGCTCGACGGTTAGAGTAGTGGTTGCGCGCCTGACTTCCATTCATGAGGTCCCCGGTTCGAAACTGCACCGAAATATGGGGAGTCTTTAGTTGCTGATAGTTAATGTGGAAACAGACCAGTTGCGAGAGACTTATCTTGTCTTTTATGTATGAAAGTGCACGAAACAGAGTGGCCTTTGTGGTTGGCGCGCCATGGTAAAGCTACATATTGAACACCTGGGTTCAATCCTGGCAGCATGGGTTGGCGCTGTTAAGTAATTTTAAAACGGTCCTATCTGAATGACGACTTTGGTCCCAAAACACAAAATGAATAGCCTAAAGTGAATACTAAGTAACTGAATTATTACATGGAAGTGAAGCCAAATCATCACATAAGACTTGTACTATGATTCACTGTGTGGTAACCTGTATCTCTACCACAAGACCACCCGATTTCTCTCCGAGACGCAGAGAGAGTCTCGCATTTCACAAGCATGTGCCGACGATGGTAAGCACGTCATGGAATTAGCGCCATGATTATTTAATTCCACGAGAGGGCGCCCTGGTACACCCGCTGTCAAAATAGGTAGATCCACCCACAGACCTATAGATCCACCTTCTTTGCCGCTGTTGAAATCTCGTCGTCCTGATGTGTCCAGCTTGGTTGCGACGCAGTTATCCCCTCCTTTTTATGACCAAGCAAATCACGTTTTGATCAAATCTTTTGCTGCGTGGTTGCAAACGGGCCTAGTGCATGCAGGCAGAGCAGAGGGGGTGGTGACCTCCTTCACTCTCATAGCAGTTAGCACTGGTGTTGTTGGCTAGTGAATGCTGCTTAGCAAACAAACCTTTATCAAGAACAGGTGAAACCAGATTATCGAGTTGCTAAAATTACACTTAGCTAAAGTTCGTATCCAACAAAACTTGTGTGGGGTTAAGTGCCTTGAATCAAAGTCTTCGGGTCGTCAGCGACCCGTTTTCAACTTTGACTGTGTAAATGAGCCCCTTATCTGTAGTTTCTTGTGTCAAGGGTTTTTGACTTCGTCAGCCACCTCTATTTTAACAAAATAAAGCAAAACCTGAGCATTAGGCAAGAATGCTGAGATCACTGCCGAGTTCACTCTCAGAGGAGATCAGTCTGTTGCAGTCTATCTGATGTCAGAGGAGAGGAGAGAGGGTGTCTCTGTGGTAGTCTCTCAGACAGAGGAGGGAGGTTGACTCCAGGGCCTCGTTTCCGAAAGGGCCTTAAGTACTACTTAACGCTACGTGCTACTTAAGTTCACACGTAACACCATCGTAGAGCTCACGGAGCGTTTCCCAAAGCCAACTTAGCAAAGAACCATTGCAGGTTGACACGTAACTCTAAGAGCAATCCACGAGTGGTCTAGAGTAGTCTTAACGCGCTAAGATTGATCGTAGCGGCATGGCACAGTGGAGACACCCACAGGATATAAGAAGAAACCTGCGCATAAGATTGCTGTTTTAAGACCTGAGAGGCATGGCACAGTGGAGACACCATAGGAAAAGAGGAAACTTGCGCTTCAAGTTGATGTTTTAAGACGGGAGTGTAGCCTAAATATCATGGCAGCACAGTTGACACTGCAACGCAAATAAGAAGGTAACATTAATTGTGGATGTGTAGGCCTATAAAATAAAAGTAATGTGTTTGGAAATATTTTACAGGTAGTAAAATAGTTCGACTGTGTTTGATAAACCTGGGCATAATTAAACTGTGATCAATCATAATTTGTGTGGGTGCTTCATGAACAAGAACAAGGCAAAATGAATAAGGGGCTTCGGCAACCAGAGACAAGAGTGTTGATGTCGGAAGGCCACTTCCGAAACTGTATTTATTTTATATTTTTTGAAGAAAAATGGTCAGCGAGTTGTTGCACCCTCTTTCATTTTCAAGTAGCCTAAGAAAGGGAAGGCGACGCCGAAAATACATGATAGTTGTAGGCGAAGGGTAAGCTATGACAAAAATTAAAAAGGCAGCGATGGGGATTCGTGTAGATTTTTTGTTTTAATAACAGCAGACTGCCGTGGAAAAATGTCCTCACAGTTGTGAAAGTCTTGAGCGCGCGGTACTTTGCGCACCGCTCACCACATGTGCCAAGCTCCTCTCCCTATTCCGACTCTAGTAGGCTAAGCAATAACAAAAAAGCAGCGAGGGGATGTGTCAATTTTGATGGACATTGTTTTTCATAACAGCATGCTGACGTGCTCCCGACAGTTGTCAAGCCTTGAACGCCTTGAGGTTGTAACTTTGCGCATCCCAATTTGGAACTCCAACTAGGCCTAGGCCTACTTGTCTTCTTAAATATTAAGCTGCAGTAGCCAAGTGCACGCGCTTTATCTGGGTCTTAACGGCGTAGCTCATTATTACCGTCAGTTGGGAGTTTTGCATGATTTCATTGTGTGTGTGCATTTTATTTCATTTGCCAACGATAACTCCTGGCGATAGTTGCAAACTGCTACAAATGTAGTCCCACCCTCATAGAAAACGACTTTTGATACTGACACATGCCTTACATTTTGTAAATGGTTTAGCAGCAGACGACGGCGCAGTTCACTCCGAGTACACTTCAGCACCACATATGTGGACAGCGATCCTTAAGAGCGACGCTACGAATGATCTTAGAGGCTGTGCACGCGCGTTCATGTACGAGTGTCTTTGGGAAACAGTCGTAGGAAATCTAAGAACATTCGTAGGATCACTGGTTAACGACACACGTAAGGCTAAGAACCATCGTTATCGGGAAACGAGGCCCAGATCAGTATGGATCATCTATGAGCGGTACATAAAAGATGAGAGAGGTACAGCACTGTGCTGAGATCAGTGCTGTGTGTGGCAGTCAATGGAGGAAGGCAGACTTAAGATCATCATATAGTGATCATGTGATCTCTCATCTATCAGTGTGTCTCCTCATTAGCGTTCTTTATGTCAGACTGCACACATCACCAAGACTGTCAAGGCACTTTTCCACATACAACCCTGCTGTATCGTGTCACGTTGTGTCGAGTTAAGTGGTGGTGTTGTTGAGTCAGCCTAGTTTGTGTTTCCATTACGTCCAGGGTTCCCACTCTTTTTCAAAAATCGTTTTCCAGGACATTTCCAGGACTATTTTTGGATAATTCAGGACGGATGTTTCGTCCGTCAGACCCACAATTTGGACAAACACAGGGACACACAATTCATTTCAGAGATAGTGTGACAGTGTCTACGGTTACATGATGTGTTTACGTTCGATTTAATAAATGAGATTTAAATAGATCGGATTAAGAAGTATTTTGCGATGTGTATACATGGCACTTTCACTTAAATCTGATGGGGGAAAAGAAAGCATTGCGATTGGACTGAGGACACACGTGCTGAGCGAGCCAAATAAAGCACGGGGGCGTGGTCCAATGCCACCGGATGCAGGTGATCTTCCCCCCGAAAATGTTTGCCTCATGCAGACTGGAATCACAACATTTCATCCTGTGGCCCTGGATCATTTACAATGCTGTATTAGCAAACCGGTTAACATAGAAAAATAAGTGGTCAAAGGATAACGGCCCGTTTCTTTGACGGCTATTTGACGCTCATAAACGCGCCGCACCTCCCTTTTTTGACTGAATGCTTCTTGTCGGAGCACATGCAGGGGCGTGACAGAGTACACTGAACAGGAATATCTCTTTCTGTCTTTCTACACGTTTATATCGATTAAGCAAGCTAACCAGCGATAGTAACATCAAAGTCTGCCCTTACCTTACTGTGGACATGTGTTTACTTCACACATTTCATAGCCATCACGTAGTTTTGAATGTCGTCAAAATGTACATAATCCTTTGAACATAAGCACAAAGACCTTGCACTTCATAGTTTCTTGTAGTGTATAAATCTTACATTAAAATGTATGATAACATAGCCCTTGGTTTCATGGGAATTCCTCATGTACTCGACAGTCATTGGATAACGCTCCGCGTTGGCCGCGAGTAATTAGCATAAAGTAGAAGCTCGCTCAACTTTTTTGATGCGCGTCAACTGTCAAAGTAGCCGCGCCGCGTATCCCAGAAGCCTTTGCGAGGGCGTCGCCGCTTTCCATTGAAAATGAATTGAAGGCGTCGGCGTCAACGCGCTCGCCGGCAAAGTGGGAACGGGCCGTAAGTTTGTTGTGGTACATTACTTTGTAGGGCACTTTTACATCAATATATGGAAGCCACAACATTTATAGTCGCTTAGGGACTACATTAAGCAAAACTTTCATGTAGGAAGTGGACCGGAAGTCTGCCATTTTTTCTCACTGAAACAAAGAGCACAGGGTCTTGGCGCCATCGTGTGGCCAAAGAGCATGCGTGGAACGACCAGACTTATTGCTAATTCTGAATAAAAGGTTACATGACAGAGGAACTTATTTAATCGGATTTAAAAGAGGAATAAACCACCCACTTTAATCTGACTTAATTTTTGATCTGAATAAACTTAAATCCGGTTTGGTAAGTGTTTACATGATGTTTTTAGAGCGGAATTAAGTTTTAATCAGATTTAACGTTAGTTAAATCGGATTTAAATGTCTCACGTAAACATAAGGATTGCAACTTTAAGGTTGAAATGAATTGTAATAAATTAGTAATACAGTAGTGTTAGGGAAGAGGGTACGTCCAAAGACGTCATAAGAGCATAGTATGTCACTTTCATCTTCTGCAATTAGTACCAAGGTGCCCCATCACTGCTGACCGACAGCTGCAGTTAATTAGGCCACAAACTGAACACTGACAACTGGATCTCCTCTCTTGACCGATTTTGCGTTGTTATGTTACCAGTCCACCTGTCCTGTCTTGCACTTTGTCAGTCTGTAAAATTGTCAGTCAGTTGTATATGTCTTGTCCTGACATTGTATAGAGAGAAAACGTAATTTCATTGTTTCCTTGTATGTCTTGTGTATATGAAAAAAGTGACAATAAAAGCTGACTTGACTTGACTTGATATTTTATCCATTACGGCGGTCGCACCCACTGACCATGCGCACCGTGTCTTTAAGCAACGTTCTCCGAGTACACCTAAGCCAATACATTTTCCATTGAGTGATACTTCTTCTACGTTATTTGCTTAGTACTGGCAGCAAGGTAAAATGCAATGCCCTACCAACAGGGCTGGCGTGTGGAACAGGTCCTGGACATAGTGAATTTGTGTCAGCTGTAATTAACGCTGACAGAAAGCTGTAAGTAATTTAACCACAAAGTGAACATTGACAACCGGACATCCTATTTTGACCGGGCAGGAACTCGCAGCAGCCGCTTGCACCCACAATGCAATTCAAATTGCAAAGTTTCCAGTGTCACAGTTTTTATCCATCATGGTGTTGCACCCACTGCTCATGCGCACAGTGTTCCCAGGCTACGCCCCCGTACTACACCGTGGCCAATGCAATTTCCTTCAGAAAAGCGTTCTTATTCATTCTATGTTCTTTGGGTGCATCCAAAGCTATTGACCTGGGTTGGGGTAACTTAATTTGCGGTTGAAGATCACCAGCTGTCCCACTAGTAGGAATCTGCTGAAGCTTGGCGACCACGCCCCTATGTCAAATTTCACAAGCAAAGCACGTGCATCCTCTGTTCCAATTAAGGACAAAAGCAAAAACCAACAAGGGTTGGCGTCTGCGCCTGCACTTAAGTTCTCCATAAGGAATTCCTTTATGCAGATATATTCAGCCACAGCGCTGGCTTTAGTAAATATCTAATGTCTGATACAGATTTTATATTTGTATATTTGATTTTTTTTACATAGCAGTAATGCGATGGGCTATCCCATGTGAACAGCCTTCATTCCTGTGCTGTGCAGCTTACACACAGCATCAATGAACTTCAACAAACCCCAACTGTCTAAATAGCAGAATTAGTTTAAATGTTTGCAATACTGCAATATTAAAGTCAAATAGAAGATGGCAACCTGGCCAAACGCTGTGGGCGACTTTGTTGATGTGTTAGTGTGCGTGGATAACAAGAAATTGCCTACACATCAACAGGTGGAAAAACTTTGAGAAATTCAATCTTTCAATCGGGAAAAATCCAGGACAAAGGATTTTTTTCTGTAACATTTAGTGAATTTCCTGAGAAACAAATCTCTAAATTTCCAGGTTATACAGGACGAGTGGGAACCCTGACGTCCTGTGTGTCAGGGCACACAGACTCGAGAAACAAGTTTAGGATCAATCAAGTCGTTTTCATTTGCAAACATGAACCAAGGCAGGAGAAATAAACAAGGTCTTGAAGTAAACGCTCAGAAGATCATGACTTGAATAAGAAGGCAGTCCAAACTTGCAAGAGTGTGCCCAACAGAAAGAATTCCAATAGAAAATGTCCAACATAAAAGTTCTACAACCTGGGACGTAGCAGGCACTTCACGAAACAAGGAGCAGAGCCTCAGGAACAAGGTGCAGTCCGTGTACTGGAGTTAGGTTCTCCGTTGAAGAGTCCAGACGGGCTACGTTTTCATAATGTTTTTGAATCGGATTTAATAGATCGGCTAATTCACCAGTTTAATTCTAAATCACCAGAAATGAAACCCCATTGAAAAGGGGGGCAATCGCTATTCCGACATACCGCTATTCCGACATACCGCTATTCCGACAGCCGACATACCGTAGGGTTAGGGTTAGGGTTAGGGTTAGGGTCAGGGTTAGGGTTAGGGTAACTGTATGCACTCTCCCTAAACTTAGTAAAAGCTGAGCAACGTAGCACAAACCAAAGAAATTGCATAACTCGCGCCGGTATTCCGACAATAGACATCAATGTCGGAATAGCGGCATGTCGGAATAGCGCCATGTAACCCATTGAAAATGAATGGGGTTTTATTTCTGGTGAGTTAGAATTAAACTGGTGAGTTAACACCAAAACGTAGCATGGATATCTACGGGTATATTGAAGAGTGAAGTGTGGGACACCAGGTCAACAAACAAGAACAGCTGACGGCAAAGCATCAAGGATATCTGGGCTTCCATTACTCCCATGCACTGTTTCTGCCATTGACTTCAATGTTAAACGCATCATGGTCGTTATTAAGACAGAGAAAGTCCTAACCAAGTATTGAACATTGCATGTTATGTAGAAAGTACCAAATTTCAACTGATTTGATGTGTACTGATGTGAAACGAATTTTGATGAAGAAAATTGTGATTTTATTACAATATTCTAGTGATGCGAATTTCCCAATTCGTGTTTTTTTTTTAGCTGTAAGGCCAAAATATCTAAAAAGAAAAAATTGAATGATTGGAATAGTTAAACAACTGGGCCATGAATCTACAATCCATGACAGTTTAACATTATTGATGGAATTATGGAAATAAATCAACTTTTTCATGCTATTCTAATAAAGTGGCCTGGAGCTGTAAATAGTTTGAGCAACAATGTTGATTCTGTGGCCTCTGAGCCGGTATCTGACATGAGTCTCTCAGACCTGTGTGAAGCTGTCCCCCTTGTGCTGTGAAAATTAACACTTCAACTTTTGTAAAGTTACAGCAGTTTTAATAATAGCAATAAAACGGCTGTAACTTTACAACTTTTCACAGCACAAATGAGCACAAACAAATTCCCTTCGATTGAGACTACTTTGGAGAAATTTGTATTAGTCCTGGACCATCCATGTAGACCCGTTCGCAATTTTGAGTTGGGGGCGTTTCTCACTGGAATTGAGTTAGTGGGTTCCTAGACATTAAAAATCAAGGAGGTGCTCGTCCACCATAGTGCCAGATTTTTCACAATATGGCCGCCAAATATGGCCGCTATCGCCTATGACAAAAACCTGTGTTTTTTACTTTTAAACTGTTTATACACATGCCATACATCAATTCTGACCAATTTTTGGAGAGGAAATCATTTCTGACAATTTCATGAGGAGAATGTGTGATTGTGACCTTAAAAGGTCATTGCCAAGGTCAAATTTGCTATTCTGAAGAATGTCAATAGACTTTCATTGTAAAAATGAGAAACAAATTCTCAATTATGGTATGAGGAGTTATTTGCTGATATTGCCATGATTATATTGTGTCAGTATAGTGTCAGTATAGTCCTTAAAAGGTCAAGGTCAAGGTCATGTTCCAGGTCTTTTTCCCTATTCTGAAAAATTCGGCCATGTGCTTGCCTATTAGGTCATTGTTAAGAATAAGGAACAGTCACTATAAATGTAAACCTAACATTTCCACACAGTCAGAGGACAGGACAGCACATGCACTGCAACAGTCAACACAGAGAGGAGCCCCCACTAGAAGAGGAGAAGTGTGTCAGAGATCACAAGAGTACACAACTTCACTGCCTCTTTCAAATGCTTGTGCATAAGATTCAACGCGGAATAAGGCGAACACCATTGCATATGATGCTTCCCACACAGCAAAAGCCTTCACATCAAGAACCTTCTTGCAACTTTTCACAGGAGTGGTTCATGTTCAAGCTACCAGACAATCAGATCTGACCAGTCTTCTTGCTAGCTATGTTGTGGAATGCTCGAAAAACCGACAGAAAACCATACCTAGCACTTACAAGGGAGGATTATACATCCATTATACATGGGGGCATCTGTGGCCTAGTGGCTAGAGAGTTGGTCTTTCAATTTAAGGGTTGCAGGTTCGAATCCCCCCTGACCTCTCCCTACATCTCCATCCATGGCTGAAGTGCCCTTGAGCAAGGCACGTAACCCCACATTGCTCCAGGGACTGTAACCAATACCCTGAAAAATAATAACTGTAAGTCGCTTTGAATAAATGAAAGCGTCAGCTAAGTGTAATGTAATATACATTGGCAGGCATCCAGCTCTGATTATGCTGACAAATCATCACTTTCTGGTACCAAGGGTTCACACTATGCAGCCTTATTACTGTTTCCAGATGCCTCAGTGAACAGACACCTTCAAAAGTCTCCAGTGTCGGGCACAGAATTAGGCCAAGCTGATGATATACTGCAGAGGAATTTACCATGCCAAGAGGTACCTGATCATGCAAAGCCAGTGGTTCGACCTGCCCTACCACCAGACATGCTGCTGCATCCTGAAAACAAACAAGCAACATTACTGCATGTTGCCACTGCAAAAGGTTTATCAGGAAAGCATGAATTCTTGATCAGCCTGATTCGCTCTGGTGTGTCAGGAGGAGACCTTTTGATGCAGGCTGCTGTACACACACTTGTCTCATCTGCTGTTGTGCCAATGATACGNGCTGGCTTCCTTCCTATAATACCAAGACCCATTACTGAGTGTGCCACTGTCAGACACTGCCTATCCAACTTCCAGTGTTCGCAGGCAGATGATCCAGGCATCAATGGCAATTTGGTGTGATGAAACCTGCATGAGACGGAGCACTTCAAGGATCTCTTCCACTGTAATGGCCCTTTCCATTGGACGCATGTTATTCTCAGATATCAGGGAAAATTGCCTCAAGGTTCTGGCCTAGATAATGCATTGATGCATGTCTCTCCAGTGGGAGGTATTCTGGACTCACAAGGACAAGGCAGACTGTCCAGTGCTTGCACAGGTACAGGCATTGCACACTTCACTGGCTTCAAATTAACGTTGCCCAGAATTTGAGTTTGAGGCCTTGACTGAGCAAGTGGAGAGCTTGAATCAAGACAAGTCAGAGCTCTGCCAATTCTTTGAAGTTTGGCGGCCATCATTAAAAATGCTGTTGTCTCTGAAAGAGAAGGAAAATAAATCAATATGAGGCTACCATAACGTCCTATGCCAATCTTTGCAGAACGTAACTGCAGTAGCCTCTTACTGCTGTGGTAGGTGACATAAAGGTTGAGCAGCATTCAGAGAGTATGCAAGGGTCATGGAGGACAGTTTGTAGTAGGAGCCACACGCAATGTTAATGTTGCAGCAAAATTTGAGTTCTTTCCATCAGATTAGAATGATCACTGATGTCCTCAACTTTCTCACCAACAACACCACTTTGAAGCGGACAGAATACCACCTCCAACATGCACTGAGCACCGCTCCGTGCCTTACATTCAACCGAAATGTGTAATTGTTGCTAGACTTTGTGGTGGATCCGCAGAATCCATACTCATTGACCGTTAATGCGCCCGTTCCACTGCACAATCTGCTCAGCAACCAGGTTGTTAACAGGAGTGTTGCACCTCGCCTGCGCAACCGTCTCCAAAGCTTGTTTTCAGCTTATACTGGCAGGATAGGTTAGTTCTCAAGAAGATAAGTGGAACTGTTTCAAAAAGGAATCTTCTGCAGTACAAAGATCAGCCATAGAAGACACTAGCAATCATTGTAAAGGAGCAGAAGTTGGTCTCATCTAAAGACATAGCTGAGGCACATAGGAGGATGGACATTGCTGAGGAACGGGGCATGAGTATTCAGCAGATCTCATGATGTCCTTTCAGCATCACCCCTGTTAGATGGTGACCTTCCATTGGTTGTTAACAAGTCAAAGCTTGTCAGTGAAATTGAGCCTCACCTTAATCTCACCCAATGAAGCTCTGAGTCTACTTATTGCCCTCATGTTCGGGTAGACTTCATGTCAAAGATCCGTCATATGCCTCTAGCAGAATTTAGGTGCTGTCATCATTGCCTTCATCAACTCAGCAGTATCCCTCTGCTGACATCCAGAGCTCATCCATCTTGTGACTCCTACATTGAGATGTCATTGAAGGAAGGTGAACGCATGCTGTGTACCAACTCAACAACAGCCGTTGACATCATTGGCGTGAACGGACTAACACCCATTCCTCACCAACTTGATAAGTTCCGGGCCTCTGTGGAGAACAAGTGAAATCTCCAATTGTTAGTTCCAGACATGATTTATCATCAAACCAGAGGCAATACTACAGCCCTGTTGTTCTTGATGATGAGGTGCTACCAGCAAAGTCAGCTGATGGTGAAGAGATTCCAGAACTCTTGAACTGTGTTGATGAGGCTTAGGCCAGGTTGCTGGTGCATGTTGAGTGGGCTGTTCGTGTGAAGCAGTGCAGAAAAGTTGTTATAGACTCAAATGATACAGACACATTTGCATTGCTTCTCCACTACAGCCCATATTTCCAGGAACTTGGTATGCAGGAGATTTGCCAGCAGTATGGCACTGGCTAGATGCGGAGAATGCTTCCCCTCCATCAATTAGTCTCTCATCTTGGACCATCACTGACAAAAACTGTGATCAAAGAACATATCCTGTAAGGAGATGATTGCATGAGTAGGGGGGTTGCATGAGGTTGGGACTAAACATGCAGCCATGGTTTCTGATCCAGTCCAGTACTTGCTATCTTTGGAGAGGCCAAAATATTGACCGAGCAAGCTGCAACATTGGCTGGGAAGTACTTGGTGCGTGTCTGGGCTGGGGCCAGATCAACCACAACAGCTGTAATATTTGATGATCACAGAGTATAAATGTACAGCATTGGTGATGGAATCAATGCACTTCCTCCCATCAATAGTGCTATAAGAGGGCACATTCACAGAGGGGCATTTCTAGTTCATAGAGTCTGCAACATACTTACTTCTCCTCTAGTGGGGGCTCCTCTCTGTGTTGACTGTTGCAGTGCATGGGCTGTCCTGTCCTCTGACTGTGTGGAAATGTTAGGTTTACATTTATAGTGGCTGTTCCTTATTCTTAATAATGACCTAATAGGCAAGCACATGGCCGAGTTCTTCAGAATAGATAAAATACCTGGAATATGACCTTGACCTTGACCTTTTAAGACTATATACTGACACTATACTGACACTATACTGACACAAAATAATCATGGCAATATCAGCAAATAACTCCTCATACCATAATTGAGAATGTGTTTCTCATTTTTACAATGAAAGTCTATTGACATTCTTCAGAATAGCAAATTTGACCTTGACAATGACCTTTTAAGGTCACAATCACACATTCTCCTCATGAAATTGTCAGAAATGATTTCCTCTCCAAAAATTGGTCAGAATTGATGTATGGCATGTGTATAAACAGTTTAAAAGTAAAAAACACAGGTTTTTGTCATAGGAGATGGCGGCCATATTCGGCGGCCATATTGTGAAAAATCTGGCACTATGGTGGACGAGCACCTCCGTGATTTTTAATGTCTAGGAACCCAGTAACTCAATTCCAGTGAGAAACGCCCCCAACTCAAAATTGCGAACGGGTCTACATGGATGGTCCAGGACTATATTGGACGTGGAGGGGGGGCTGCCCATTGAATGATTATTTGAGTATTTAAATTACTCAAAATCCTTAATAGCACAAACGAAAATTTTTACAGCACAATCCGGCACAAACGTAGCACAAACAATCTGCTATTTCAGCATTTTGGGTCGGCTGCATGGCTGGCGAGTGCCTTGGGTATAGTTTTAAAGGGGCTCCAGGTAGGATTAAAAAGTTTAATTAATAACTATCCCGAGTCGGCTGATGGTCATGTGAATCATTAGTAAGTGAACGATGACTCTCGCGACCACTTCTACGGTCAGAAAACCCAGAATGCAACTTTTTGACAGAGAGGTCCAAACGAGTGTCCTGGGAAACACTTTTTATACAAAAAAATCGCTTTCCCGTATTCAGATTTGTATCAACTGCTGACATTCCGGGATGGAAAACATTCGCATAGCGAGTTTATTTGAACATATTGATTGATTTTTTTCATTGTGGTGCAGATTTTGAGACAGGCATGCCACGGGCACCGTGAGAATGACGTCATCCTACCTTCTGCCCCTTTAACGTGTGTGGTCTGATTAATGGGATGTCGGACTAATGGGTCTCTTTTTGAACGACGGATACGCACTCAGCGGTCAATTGTCTAACTAGTGGGCTGTCGGACCGATGACATGGAACCGAATGCACAGCATAATCTGGCATACAGGGCATGTCCCAGTGGGCCGACAATTCCCAGGGTTCAATGCTGTTGTTTCTTCATTTGTTTGTTGGACACTGGCCCACAATTAATGGGGTTGCCCAAAAATACCAAAAGCTGTTTTTGGTCCTATGTAGCCCTGTAACTAATTAATGTAGAACTGGTTGTAGAGGTGAAAACATTTCTATAGAACACAGTTCAGTTTAATTGTTTTTGTTGTTGTTTTTTCGGCTGGCCAAAGCAAGCATAACTCTTCACACAAATATTTTATGTGATAACACACATGCTCATAGGCAAAAGATCAGAATGTGCCTTCTCCAGCCATTACTCGACTACTGGCTGTATACATACTGTACACTGTGGCCTGTTATCTGCTGAAGTGAAGTCTGTCTTACTACTACAACTCCTCTTGTGGCCTCTGAGTAGTGTTGCCAGATGGAAAATGCTCAACTATCGTACCAAAACCTCAAAAAGATTGCTTTTGGAGGCTTTTTGGGAGGAAATTGTTTTAAGGCATCTAAATGAACTGAATAACGACTCTGAAATTATCGTCATGTTTTTTTTTGATCGTACAGAGGACAAAATGGACAAAATTATGGTACAAATACGATAATTATCGTACATCTGGCAACACTGCCTCTGAGCCAGTGTCTGACATGAGTCACTCAGTGGGCCTGAAAGGTCTGTGTGAATATGTGCATGCGGCTGTGTGGGTGTGTGTGAGTGACATTAAATACGCACAAGCGTACCCTACTGCAAGATTGCCGAGAGCTTTACAGGCAGTGGAGAGAGCTTCTTTCCACAGCTTATCTGGGCCCAGGGGAGATGCCTGTTTGTGTGTGTGTGTGTGTGTGTGTGTGTGTGTGTGTGTGTGTGTGTGTGTGTGTGTGTGTGTGTGTGTGTGTGTGTGTGTGTGTGTGTGCGTGTGCGTGTGCGTGTGTGTGTGTGTTACAGTGCTCCTCTTATTTTTGGTCTCTGCTCCTACAGAGTCATGTCACAGAGACCAGACTCATCTGCACAGAGCTCTGTGTCCATGAAAAGTGACTGGTCAAAAGGAGGCGGTCATCCAAACTTCAGAGAGGAAGACGCGTCACCTGACCAAACGTATGTCAACTTACCCCGCAATCTTCAGCCCAACATCAACAACCGTCATTGATAGATATTACACTACTTTTGTGCTTGCAGGGTACTATTGCCTGGTGTGTGGCATTGGCCTAAAATTGAGGTGTAAAGTCTATGTTGTAGCTGGGTTTCACCATCTCCTCATCCTTATTTTATTCCTACAGAGGGTCTCTTGCAGCCTTAGAGGCAAGTTAAGATTCCTCTTTTGTGTCCTCGTATATGAGAGTGAGATAAAGCAGTCCGGTATTCACTTTACGTCGGGTGAACGCCCCTTTAGGAGACCTTAGATTAGGAGACCTTCGGAGTCTTGAGGTAGAGAATAAATGGAGTCCCCTTAGCGCTGTAGATGGCGATAGCGCACGTCTTGTGCAAACACCACGAAAAGAGAAGAAGAAGGAGGGACAACGGCCCCTTAGGACACCACATTTTGAGCACACGCTTTTGCATTAAGTGGCCGTGTTTCGATTCTTCTTATTATATTATATATTATATACATACCTTTTGGAATTATGTCCAAAATGTTCAACCTCGGTTTCCCCTGTAGTATTTTTTGAAAAACTTACCTCACCAAGATTGAACTTTTTGGTCATGATTCAAAATGGGTATGTTTGGCGCAAAACATCACCGCAATAACACCATACCTAACATGAAGTATGGTGGTGGCAGCATTGTACTTTTGTGCTGTTTTTCTTCAGCTGTAACTGGGGCCTTCGTTAGGGAGGAGGGAATTATGAACATTTTCACAGGGGCCGTGGTAGTGGCACAAAATCTTCGGCCCCCTGGTAGAAAGGTGAAGATGCAAAGGAACTAATCTTTCAAAATGACAATTTCTCTAAGCACACGCCTAAATCTACAAAAGAATGTCTTCACCAGAATAATATTGAGGTTTTGGAATGGTCCAGACAAGCCAAAAGTGCTGCAACTAAGTATTAATTTAAGGGTGTGTATATTTATGCAACCATGTTCATTGACGTTTTTTATTTTCTATTGTTTCCATTTAAAGCTTTATGCTTGTTTTTCAATTGCATTGTACAGGTTGATAGTTTAGATTGAAGGTGGAAAAAGCTGTGTATTTATTTATCTTTCTGTCATTTTTTTACATCACAAAAAGCTGACATTTGAGGAGGGGTGTGTAGACTTTTTGAAGGCACTGTAACTTTACTGAATTTGTTTGCGGGCTGGGGGTAATCATGATTATAATCGAAATCGTGATTTTGATAAAAAATAATCGTGATTATGATTTTTTCTATAGTCGTGCAGCCCTACTCTGAGGTATGGACTGTTTTCGAGCGTGCTTATTACTGAAACTCAACCGATTTCTTAGACCTTTCACATTGGCCCCAGCGGTTAAAATGGGCAGCGCAAAGCTCAAAATTTGCTAAATCCCTAATGCTGTGGCATTTCCTAGAATGGCTCATCATTAGGCACATTATGTGACATGGCCACTCGATGGTAAAATTTGCATTTTACTCTGAAACTATCCTTTAATAGCACTATTTTAAAAGTTTCTTCTCCTTCCCCAGACATAGGCGCCTGGTGCACCTTTTCAGTGTGCGATTGTGGGCTAATGTGCATATTCTTATTCTTAGCTTCAGTCACCGACGGTCAGATTTGAAACACAACGTTACTAAGCTGTGTTGGTTATGGCATGATTTAATTTGATTCCCATTTTCTACTGTGTTCATCAGTGTGACTGATCTCCTCCTTTTTAACATGAATGCTGCAGCGCAGTGCGTTGTCTGGTTATGAGGATGGAAAACTTTTGCTTTGTTCATGTACCCCTGCCTTTGCTAGTACTGCATCATCTGAAGAATATTTTTTTACTGAATTCCTGAGCCTCCTGGTTTCTTCTTCTATTTAGCGCTTTTCATTCATTTTCTGCCCTCCCGCTTTGCACAGAGACACCTTGGCAAATGGCACGAGCCGCATTGGTTGAAACAGTTTTTTTCTCCCTCGTAATGATCGACCAAACCATTTGTGCTCTAGGGGTGCAACTTATTTTGAATTTTAAAAGAACGAACTGCCTGGGGGCCCAGTTCTGGGCGCTCCTTATTCCTGGACCCGGGACAAAATGCCCGTTTGATACTCTACTCTCTCTCCTCTAATTCACGAAAAGCAAAACAAAACAAAACAAAACAAAACGAGCAAAAAACCCTTCGAAACATTCTTTGCATCTGCACTCGTTGTTCTGTATAATCTCCTGTGCACTCTGTATCTGCTAGTGATGTTGGCTATGATGATGTCCTCGTTTGTGAGTCGCTTTGGTTATAAAGCGTCTGCGAAATGCAATGTAATGTAATGTAATGTCTAGAATTGCCAACTTGAGAATTGTTCAATGGAGGGAGGGGTGAATTTCATTGAAATTTGAAGCATCCTGCTTGTTATCCAATTGTTCCAATTTGTTCATGATGACACTGAAAAACAATTACTACTACTAATAATAATAATACTTTCGTTTTATTTGGCGCCTTTCAAAACACCCAAGGACGCTTCACAGTGTGAGTGTGTGTGCGCGTCAGTGTGTGAATGCATGCAAATGAAAGTGCTTGTGGAACTAGCAGCCATAAGCCTCCAGGAAGAGATGTGTCTTAAGGTGCTGCTTAAACATGGACAGTGAAGGGGCATTCCGGATGTGGTCAGGCAGATTGTTCCAAAGAATGGGAGCAGCAACATGGAAGGCTCTGTCACTGATGGCCTTGAGCCTGGCACGAGGGACGATCAGCTGGCCTTTGGAAGAGGACCGCAGGGATCTTGAGGGGTCATAGGGGTGACGGAGGTCTGTGAGGTAGTGGGGTGCCAGACCATGGAGGGACTTGAAGGTTAGGAGCAGGACTTTGTAGGTAATGCGTGACTTGATGGGGAGCCAGTGAAGCTGCTTGAGTATGGGGGTGATGTGCTGCCAGGGTCTAGTGCCTGTTATGATCCTGGCAGCAGAGCTCTGGACATATTGCAGTCTGTCTATGTGCATTGCAGTGCAGCCTTGTTGGGTAGACCAAGCAGGGGTGGGAGGGGTGAACTATGTTGATGTTAGAAATGTCCCCCCTTCTCCCTCTTCCCTCCCCCGTTACCCGAGTAGCCGGGTGTCAGGTCAGGTAACAAGACCAAATCCCTCCCAGAACTGCGGTTCCAGATCCTGTGTACCACGTTTAGATTTTAGATTTGTAGGAGTACATACAGTATATCCTGGTGTTTCCCATAGATTTTACTGCCACCTACAGGCATAGTGCATTGTCACTGACTGATGACAGCAATACCAGCTCATATCTATCTAGTGTATGTGTGGGTTTGTGTACGCTGGGCCTCTTACGGTGGTGTCTTTGTTCCCACAGAGTCATGTCACAGAGATCAGACTCGTCTGCACAGACCTCTGTGTCCATGAAAAGTGACTGGTCAAAAGGAGATGGTCATCCAAACTTCAAAGAGGAAGACGCGTCACCTGACCAGACGTATGTTAGTTCTGATTGCAGCAGAATACTTCATTCCTCTACAATGGTGCTGTGTAGTTGAGATGAATACGTAGACTCTAAACTGTAGACCCACTAAAATACGTTGGGACTCAAATGGTTATTTCTATTGCTTAGAGATATGGAAAAGAGACAACATTGCACTAATTTTACAGAATGTAAAATGTAAAATGTTTGCGACTTCTATGCAATGAAATTCTTGAATATTTGCCAATGGTTTACTGTCTACTGTGTTTGGGTTTTCAGAGAGGAAAGTACATGTACCGGTGCTCAGATGGAGCAGCAGAATCTAACACATGTGTTCCAGGTAAATTAATGTGTGTGAATGAATCTTAATACATTTTCACATTACATTACATTACAGTTAGCTGATGCTTTTCATCCAAAGCGATTTATAGCTATTTAGATACAGGATGTCGGTTACTGTCCATGGAGCAGCATTGGTCTCTTGCTCAAGGGCACCTCTGCCATGGAGTGCAGTAGGGACTGAAAGGTGTGTGATTCAAACCTTCAACCCTTTGATCTGAAGTCCTTTAACCAATACACTACGGCCGCCCCATAATATAGTGCATGGTATTCAAAATTAATGAACCAAACAAATGGCAAATGCTTCAGTCTTCAAGCATCATCATTCTAGGTAGATGGGTAGGTCAGTGATCACTTTTTTTTTTTTTTCTTTTTTTAAACCCAACCACCACCACCCCTTAGGCCTATGGGGGACCTATATTGTCTTCCTTTTTTTTTTTTTTTTTTTTTAATTATTTTTTTTTTAAATTTCTCTTCATTTTTTCTTTTAAAAGCAAAATGTAATATACAATAAAGGATAATAAAAGGATAAAGACAGGGAAAAAAATACCAAACCAAACATGAGTGTCCCCCAACCCGTCAAACTATATATTAATTAAACAACACTACTACCCCCCCCCCCCCCAAAACCCCCGCCCCCATCCCAGGAAGGAATTATAATTTACTTTTGCGCTGATATGCTTAGAAATTATACCTTATTCATTTTTGAACTAAACAGAAAGGGAAAAAAAGAAGAAAGGAAGAAAAATAAAATAAAATGAAGGTACCTAAAGCCATCCTTCTCCATGTTTTATCTTAGACCACCTATCTGCATACATTGTTTTACCTGTTTCACAAGCCATTATACACTCTATTTTACAATAATATCTGACATAATTTTTAAAGACTCTTATTTTCAACTTTTTAAAATCCATCGTTTTATGTATAAATACTTTACCCAACAAAATGATTATATTTTGTATTGCTTGGCTTTCATTTGCCACATCGCCCAGGAGCACTGTAGGGAGATCCAAGCATAGACTGATGTTGTATTTTAACAGCCAACGTTCTATTTCAAACCAAAGTGTAACAGTTAAAGGACAATACCAAAATAAGTGTTCTGGAGTTTCCTCTTCTTCTAAACAGAAGCGACACAATGGATTTGTTTCTATACCCCAAATGTGAAGCATTTTCTTGGTGTTTAAGTATTTAAAAATTAATTTGTATTGAAAAAAACGTATTTTTATATCTAATGATGATTCATACAAATTATTGAAGATTTCCTTCCATAAGAGAGGAGAATCAATCATTTTTTCCCAGCTATCAAAAATATTACATGGGATCTCAACCAATTTTTCTGTATGTAAATAAAACTTATATATTTCCTTGTTTATTTTTGTTTGATTTAGCCATTTGTTCTGCTTTATATTTGGTCTACACACTAAATTACTCTCACTGCTCGTTTTAATTTTTTGCTTCCACCTTGATGATAGAGAAGAAGTCAACTGATTGTATTGTTGAGTTGTACATACCTCCCCATACCTGTCTCTTAACTGTTTATATGAGAGGATTTGATGTTTCTCGTTTACAATGTCATTCACAAAAGTAATTCCTTTAATGAACATTTGTTTAAAGAAAATAACTTTGCCTCCACTCAAAATGTTAGAGTTAAGCCACAAGATTTGTTGCAATATATCTTCAGCCTTTTCTGGCGGATAATACTGAAAGTGAAGCCAACTTTGCAGTGCCTCCATCAAGAAGCTAGAAGCTTTCTGTATAATGCTTTCCATCTTGTTAAAGTGTGTTGGACTAATCTGTAAAAATGGGTACATTTTTTTCTCAAACAACGGATGGATGTTTCTGAGCAATTTGCTTGAAAACCAGTCTGGATTAAAATAAATTTTTTGTATGAGAGATGCTTTTAATGATTTATTCATTGCTCTCAGGTTTAACAGTTGCATACCACCTACCTCATAATCGTTATATAGATATGCTCGTCTAACTTTATCTTTTTTGCCATTCCAGATAAACTTAAATATTTGTTGTTCATATTCTTTAAAAAAGATTTCAGGAGGTGAAGGGAGTGCTAACATTAAATACGTAAATTGAGACACAACTAAGGAATTTATAAGTGTTACTTTACCATAAATAGTCAGATGATTACCTTGCCATGGCTGTAAAATGGAATTTAATTTACCCAACTTGCATTTATAATTAATTAAGGATATTTCTTCAATATTGTGGGGTATTTGGACACCAAGAATGTTGACGGCTCCATCTACCCATTCCACCGGAAGATCACATGGAAGACAGAAATCACTACTCTTCAAATAACCAAGTCGCAATATCCTACATTTCTCATAATTGGGTTTAAGCCCTGATATTTTTGAAAAGTTATTCAGGTCACTAATCAGATTATAAAGCGATTCATTGTCTGGTTTTATCATGAAACTGGAGTCATCTGCATACATACATACTTTATTATTAATACCATTTAATTCTAAACCTTTTATCCCTCTGTTAAATCTTATTTTTATTGCCAAGATCTCAATTGCAATGATAAAAAGATAGGGAGACAAAGGACAGCCTTGCTTGACTCCCCTTCGTATTGCTATTGACTTGGATAAATGCCCATTATTTAGAACTTTGCAGATAGCGCCTTCATACATCACTTTGACCCACTCTATTAAAGAGTCACCAAAGTTAAAGTGTTTTAAACATTTTGTTAATGAAGCCCCAACTGATTTTATCGAAGGCCTTCTCAAAATCAGCAATAAATATTAATCCTGCTTTGTTTTTGTTATCATAGTGTTCAATTATTTCTATTATTTGTCTGATACTATTTGATATGTTCCGTCCTTGTATGAAACCTGTTTGGTCATTATGTATTATTGATGGTAGTACTTTTTTAATTCTTGTTGCAATACATTTTGCCAGTATTTTGGAGTCATACCCCTGTAAGGTGAGAGGTCTCCAGTTTTTAAGTTGAGTGGGGTCTTTATATTTTCCATTAGGGTCTTGTTTGAGGAGCAAAGAGATTACGCTTTGCTTTTGTGTATCTGAAAGTGTACCTTTTTCATAAGAGAAATTAAAACACTCCAGTAAAGGGTTTTTAATCAAGTCATAAAAAGTCTGGTAAACTTCAATGGGGATCCCATCTAGCCCTGGTGTTTTTCCTTTTTTAAATGAAAAAATTGCCTCTTTGAGTTCCTCCTCTGTGATGGGACCTTCACATGATTGTTTTGATTCTTCATCAATTTGAACTTGCTTTTGAAAAAAGGTGTCATCATGTTCATCTATATGATCTGGTGTAAATATGTCAGTAAAATAATTCTCAATGTCTTCCATGATTTCTTCTGTTGTGGTTTTTATAATATTTTTACTATCTATTAGTCGATGGATATTTTTCTTGGATACATTATTTCGTTGTAAGCTCAAGAATAATTTATTACATTTTTCTCCTTTTTCCATCCATTCAGCTTTATTTGAATAATATGTATTATTTATTTTCTCTTGAATTAATTGTTCGTATTCTTGTTGTTTTTGTTCCAGTCTATCAAACATACTTTGTGTAGCATTAGCTTTGTCCGCAAGTGCGGTTAACGTGTCAATCTCATTTTTATGTTCAATTCTTTTAATTTATTTATTTTATTTTTTTTGTAAATGATGCCATTTTTATTGTGTGTCCTCTCAGAACACACTTAAATGTATCCCATACAATTTGAGGGTCTGCTGAGCCTACATTATCTAAGAAAAAGTTCTTGATGAAAAGTTTAGTTTTGTCTATAAAGACAGAATCCTCCAGCAGTTTCTGGTTAAATTTCCAATAGGATTTACCTCTAGGATGATCTGCTATATCTAAGTGCAGAGAAATTAATTGATGGTCTGATCTTATTTTATCTTCTATCATTGCTTTTTTAACCTTTGAAACCAGAGAAAAGGAAATTAAAAAATAGTCAATACGGCTTGCTTGATTTTGTCTTCTCCATGTATAGTTCCGTAATTTAGGATTCTTTAATCTCCAGATATCCACCATGTCTTTACCATTCATTATTGCTTTAATTTCTTTCTGACTTTGGGGATGGTACTCGGTTCTAATACCCCCTTTACGGTCAATTTCCCCATTTTGGACCACATTGTGATCTCCGACCATGATATAATAATCACACTTATAAGAATCTTCATTAATTTTATCATGTATGCTTCCAAAAAAAGTTGGATCATCAGAATTTGGCCCATATACATTAACTAAGCAGATAAATTTGTCCTCTACAGCCATTCTTAGGATTAACCATCTCCCTTGAGGGTCAGAGTCGTAAGTAGTTCCAAGTAGTACCATCACCCCCCGTTTGTTTTTGGAACCATGTGAAAATATTACTGGCCCTCCCCATTCCTCTCTCCAGAGATGTTCATCAGCTGATTCTGAATGAGTCTCTTGTAAGCAAATTAAACTAAAGTGTTTTTCTTTGAGCCAAGTAAAAACTTGATTACGCTTTTTCTTGTCAGCTAGCCCATTTGTATTATAGCTTGCTATTCTATATTCTCCACTTGACATTTTGTTTTACTTTTCTTATTCTATAGCCTAAAAGGTGGTTCAATATCATTATCCATAGGCTTAAACCTAGGAAAAAAGTAAAAATATATCCAACTAAAGCTATCAGACCATTCCTTTCTCAAATATTTCCTGTCGGGTATTTCCCTCCTCCCCTCCCCCCAATCCTTCCCTCCCCCATTTAGAAACAAAAATCCCCACCCCAAAACAAAAAAAATCAACATAAAACACAAAAGTGAGTCTCCAATGCCCATTGCTACCCCTTAAGTATTCTTTTTTGGAGTGCATGAGGAAAAAAAGGAAAAAAAAACAAAAGAAAAAATTAATTAATTAATTAATAATCATCATCATCATCACCATTATCATCATCAACATCATCATCGGCCTAGTTTAAGTGATGACAAAACAAATTATAGCTTAATAGTTAGGTAGGCTGACTTTTTAAGTCTTAGTCCAACAGTATTTAAACGAAAATCAAAGGCTTAGGCCTACATTTCACAGAAATTGAAGAGGGGCCATTTTATGCCTTCAAAAGTTCTAGGATCAACATATGGCCTATAATGTCATGTTGATCAATGTGTCCATGATTGTCCATTGGAAATTTAGAAAGAAGAAGAAGAAGAAAAAAAGAAAGAAGAATAGCCTATGTGTCTTTTTTTTTTCTTACTCACATATGTCGTGATTTCTTATACTTGATAAGCTTGGGTGTAGACATGCAGCAATTTATCCAAAATTAAATGTACCTTTGCTATTTTGTAGCCTATTGAAGATTATTTCTGCACGTTAGCCTAATAGGCCTAGAGACGGGTCTTCTAGCAACAACACCCGTGGATTTGTTGAAATGAAAATCAAAGTCTGCCAAACTTAAAATTGCATCCATCGTCTAGGTCTACTCTCGTCAATATTGTTCAATAAACCAAGCGGGTCTTCAATAGCCTATGTCTTTCAAAAGGTTCGTTGATCAAAATATGATGTCATGATTATCCATAGCCCTATGTAGGCCTGTGTTTGTTGTCCAATTGTAGTTAGAATTATTTATCTTACCGTGTATTTTCTTGGTCTTTCTTCATACTCACAACATGCCGTTTTATCCTTGAAAAGCTGGTTGTTGGTGACGTAGTTTATCCATGATTAAGCGCATCATTGTTTTCGTAGCCTATTCGTTTTCTTCAATATAAGGCCAGGTCTTCCAGCAGGGTCAGTGATCACTTGAAACAGGAGAGTATAAAGAAGAATCTAAGATTATTCAGATTTTGCATATACTGGATTCATGAATACTTGTATGTCCAGGTGCTTGAAAATAAGATCATCACATTTGTGAAGAATGAACTGCAAAGATTTAAGATGATTCTAAGTCCAGATTACCAAGAAGACTTAAAGAGAAAAGATGAAGATGAGAGTGATGCCAGAGAAGGAGCTCTTAAGATGGCACTACACTTCCTATTGGAGATGGAGAGAACAGATCTTGCTGACAAACTGAAAGATTGTAAGAATTCTTCATTATTCTTCATAATCTGTGATTTCTATAAATTATGTGTATAATTTATATATACCATTGTGAAAAAGTTGCTATTGCTTGTGCCAGTGGTTGTTAATATTCATTTTGTATGTGGACCAGATGAGCTGGATGTACTTTGTCGGGCTGAACTGAAAAGACATTTCAAGAACAAATACCAGAGTGTGTTTGAAGGAATACCCATGCAAGGAAACTCTGCCCTGCTCGACAAGATCTACACAGAGATCTACATCACAGAGGGAGGAATTGGGAAAGTAAATGACGAGCATGAAGTCAGGCAGATTGAGTCCATATCCAAAAGATCAGTTGGAAGCGAGAAACAAATCAAGTGCAATGACATTTTCAAGCTCTTACGTGATCAGGACAAGCCAAGCAGAAGAGTCATCACAAAGGGGGTAGCTGGCATTGGTAAAACCATCTCCATTCAGAAGTACATCCTGGACTGGGCTGAGGGAAAAGACAACAGAGAGATCCATTTAATTTTCCCATTGCCTTTTCGGGAGCTCAACCTGATAAGAGACACACAGCTTTCTTTGATGGGTCTCCTTCACCACTTCTTTCCAGAGCTGAAGCATTTAACCTTTGACATTCAAGAGAAGTTTAAATTATTGTTCATCTTTGACGGTCTGGATGAATGTCGACTCCAACTAAACTTTCAGGAGAATGAAAGTTACACTGATGTGACTGGTGTCACTTCATTGGATGCACTCCTGACAAATCTCATTAAGGGAAATCTGCTTCCTTCTGCTCTACTTTGGATCACCTCCCGACCAGCGGCAGCCAGTCAGATTCCTCCCGATTGTATTGACCTTGTCACAGAGATCCAAGGCTTCAATGACGCACAGAAGGAGGAGTACTTTAGGAAGAGGATCAGTGATGAGAGTTTTGTAAGCACAATAATGTCTCACATTAAATCATCAAGGAGTCTCCACATCATGTGCCACATACCAGTGTTTTGCTGGATTACTTCTTGTGTTCTTGTGGCGATTCTTGGCTCTTCAGAAAGACAACAGCTTCCAAAAACGTTGACAGAAATGTACACATATTTCCTGATTTTCCAAACAAAACAGGCCAATCAAAAGTTTGACAATATGCATGAACTTGATCCACAATGGAACAGGAAACTAATCCTTGCTCTTGGAAAGCTAGCCTACAAACAGTTGGAGAAGGGAAATCTGATCTTCTATGAAGAGGACCTGAGGGAGCATGGCATTGATGTCAGAGAAGCTGTAGTACGCTCTGGTGTATGCACCCAGATCTTCCGACAGGAATATAGCATTTTTCAAGCAACAGTGTTCTGCTTTATCCACCTGAGTATCCAGGAGTATCTTGCAGCTCTGTATGTGTTTCTGATGATGGCAACAGAAAGGCAAAATGTGATCTCCACAAAAGAGCTTGAAGAATCAATGACCATCCTACACAAGAGTGCTGTGGACAAAGCTCTGGAGAATAAAGATGGACGTTTTGACCTCTTCCTCCGGTTTCTTCTTGGTCTTTCTCTGGAGTCCAACCTGACTCTCCTGCGTGGCCTTCTGCTGAGTGGAGAGATATATATTAGCAATGCTGAAACAATCAGTTACATTAAGGACAAGATCAGGGAGGTCCCTTCATCAGAGAGGATGATCAATCTCTTCCACTGCCTGAATGAACTGAATGACCATTCCTTAGTGGAGGAGATCCAGAAATTCCTGAGTGCAGGGACGCTTTCTGAAGCCGAACTCTCACTTGGCCAGTGGTCAGCTCTAGTGTTTGTGCTGCTGACATCAGACCAAAAGCTGGATGTTTTCGATCTGAAGAAATACGTCAAGTCGGATGAATGTCTCTGGAGGCTGAAGCCAGTAGTGGAGGAATCCAAGTCACTTCTGTAAGTATGATGGTAGTGAATATTCTTAGAGAGAATGGATTGATGACTGTCAGTGTTTTCTATATTTCCTGCCTGTGTAGTTACTCATGACTGAATCCAGTTGGCTGTTATCCTCTTTCAGGCTTGATAGCTGTGGGCTCAGTGAAATGAGCTGTACAACAATGGCATCTGTCCTCTGCAAACCATCAAAAATGAAGACACTGGATCTCAGCCACAACAGTATTAGAGATACTGGAGTCAAAGAACTTTGTAGTGGGCTGGAGAACTCTAACTGTGCATTGAAGTCTGTCCGGTAAGACATTTTAATATTTTAGCTAGTGCTCTCAATCGCATAGATGCCATAGTTAACTTGCAATTAATCACATTTTAATCACATTATTGTGTCTAATTGAAAATCATTTTAATCGTACTAATACTATTATATTGCTATTAGTACTAATAGTGCTAATACTCTTATTGATGTACAAAAAAAAACTTTTTTTTTCAAATTGAAAACTGTCAAACCCATCAAACATTTCCTTGTATGACCTGTGCATATGAAGAAACTGACAATAAAAGCTGACTTGACTTGACTTGGCTGGACTATTGTCACATATGGCTGTTATCCTCTTTCAGGCTTGATAGCTGTGGGCTCAGTGATATGAGCTGTACAACAATGGCATCTGTCCTCTGCAAAGCATCAAAAGTGAAGACACTGGATCTCAGCCACAACAGTATTGGAGATATTGGAGTCAAAGAACTGTGTAGTGGGCTGGAGAACACAAACTGTGCATTGAAGTCACTCCGGTAAGACATTTTAATATTTCATTAACTGAGTCTTACATACAGTAACATCACTGGATGTTCTACTGTACTCACATACCTCTTAAAGATTTGTGTTTAAATATTAAACATCCTGGACATTGCCTTGGCTTATAACACAGTGTTATAAAATGTACGCAAAGAATCTATATTTTATACATGAAATAGGAATAATTAATAATTAAGACTCTTCTGCTCAGACTGGCAGACTGTGGTGTAACAGGAGTAGGATATGCTGCTCTGGCCTCAGCTCTCAAATCAAATCCTTCACACCTGGAGGAACTGGACCTGAGAGGAAACGACCCTGGAGACTCCAGAGTAGAGCTCCTTTCAGAATTACAGCAGGATCCAGCCTGTAAACTTCNGAAACTTATGTAAGATAGTGTCATAAAACATCACACAGACGTTTGTGTCTGATATATTCTTTAGAGTGTATGTTTGGGATTTGTTTGACGCATTTCTGTGTGCCCTACCGGGAGAGATGATCCATTTTATTCTGTTATGTTGTTGGATGTAACACGTCTCTATATCAGGGATTTATTCTGTAATGATGTTGATTGTAACATGTGATTCTGTAATGATTTTGGATGTAATATGTTTCTATGTCAGGGGTCAGCAAATAAGTTTATGCACGGGCCAATTTTATTTCTGACAATTTCATCACAGGCCATGACTATGCTTTATTTAATTTTAAAAATGAAATACATTCAATTTAATTTGCAAACATTAGTATACTTCTATGGGTAATTAGCACTATGCCACCAAGTTATTTCAAAATAACCCAAAATACTGCCCATTCTTCAGTAGAGCCACTGACGGAAGGCTGCTGCCCATGCACACGTGACCTTTGTCAAATATTTGTCTTTTATTTGATTCATGTCAGCTGCATCAAGGCAAAGCACATTTTTTCTTACCTTGATAACCATTGCTATAAGTAAACAAAAATGAACGGGATAGATGCAGATCAAATTGATTGATAAGACTGGCAAATTCTCAGCATAATAATGTTGATAAAGTGTTGGTTTATTAGGAAAGCATTACTGCATTACTGGTTAAAAAATTGCTGGGTTTCAAACAGCCACTTCACTACATTTCACTAACAGCAACAGTAGCCTACATGCAGCTGTACTCCGTAGATTAGTCTTCACGTTATTACACCAACTGCAAAGAACTTTTGAACCTCATTGACCAACTATGATACTGTTAGAACTGAAGAATTAGACACGACAATTTATTAAGGACAGTGTGCACGTGTCCGCAGACACTTGAAAATGAAAGCCTTGGAGGAGAGTCAGCAGGAAGAGTGCATCCCTTAAAGCAGCATGGGTTCTCCCATCACAACAAACCATTTACTGACCGAGGTTTTTAAGGAAGTTGTGTCAGTGGAAATGGTTACTGGATGGCGTGATTGGCTTAGTAAATAGATACCACTTCTCAATGCACTGAAAGTCTGTCTGACACTGAACAGGGAGTAATTATATGTTTTGTTTTTCAGTGTCCATTGATGAGAGTAACACTGATATAAATCACTATGTGCAACATTTTAATGGGAAGGATTAATAATGAAAATTGGAATAAGGACAGTATGGGTGTTGAGGACTACTATACTGTGTCCAGTTGTCCAGCGTCTCTCTTTCTTATGCTACCACCCCATCAAACCACACCAATGAACACACTGGCAACAATATCAATGCATACACCTCGCCCAAGCTGTATCTCACATTTCCAGACCCATACACATATAGTATAGTAGTCCTAAACAGTCATACTGTCCTTAATCCAATTATATGTTGCATTGCAATGCATTACATTTCTACAGAAAGCAAGGGCATTTTTTCATTAGTCATGAGGCAATACAAGCAGTCAGATAATAACCAACATTTTATTGGATGTTGTTAGTATCAGCCATGCAGTTTCCAATGCTTTGAAGCGTTTTAATTTTATTTAAAGTTCATTTGCTCCGTAAATACCCATGGAAGTAATTGAAACTTGAATAAATATGGCGCATCAATTATGGCATTTGCCAAATCGATTATTGTCCTGACCAGCGTTGCAATGCTACTGTAGAGCTGGGGATGCATTTATATTGTGGCCAGTGTGTTGTTCTATGAAAGTATTTACTGTACATGTGTATCGTGACTTTAGGACATGGTGTATACAGCTGAGAATGTGGGATATTGGAGAAGGGATATTAGTAGTAGCAGTGTATGTTAATCTGTTATGGCAGTGTGTTGTTCTATACTGTAGTTTGATGAGGTGGTAGCATTAGAGAAAGACAAGATGACTGGAGAGGTGAGGAAGGCAGGGTCTGTGGTGGGCATGCAAATGGAGACTCACTACAGAGTAGAACTCTCAGCAGACTGCACTCCAGTCTGGACAAGGCCAGCCACTCCATGCACACCATCATCAATCAGAGGGGTCTGATTAGCTACAGACATATAGGACTGAAGTGCACGATTCCCCTGCCAGTCCGTCTCCTACAAGACAGTCAGGTTACAGAGGTCATGTCCCCAAGGTCATACAGTTGTATAATGACACCTATCACAGAGGACTGAAGTGCATGATGGCCCTGCCAATCCCCTTCTAACCTTGTGGAGGCAGCTAGACCCAAACCTCCCAAATGCCCCCTCCAGGAAGATCACTGCACTAAGGGACTTCCACAGCACTGCATAGTCTTCCCGCAGGACACGTCCAATACAGTATTTATACAGAAAACAGAATCTATACAACTCTATACAACTTTTTTTGTTTACCACATGGCACCTTATCAGATCACCTTCTACCTCTTAAGACGTTTTGGACTTTTGTTTTTTAGATTATATTTCTATATTGTGTATTGTACAGTATTACACTACCCACTATAGTGTATACACTATAATACATGCACAGCTGTGTATTACGTTCAATCTATCATAATGTCTGTGGATGGTTGAAGTTCAAGGGCGTAACTTAGTGGTCCGTGGAATTTCGCCTAATTTTTGCCATTTTTAGGAAAATGTGTCCTGCATCAACACATTGCATAGGCATGTCACACCGCAGGAAAATGAAGTCGCACCACAGGAAATTCACTGCATTATGGCCATTTTAATCCTTTTGTATACATTACTGACATCTGAGCTCATGCTAACTTGATAATGATATTGTGTTTAATCTTAATATGTGTTTTCATTTATATATTAAAAAAAAATCCTCCTATAAGAGCAGTCACACCACAGGACACCATAAAATGAACCTAAGCATTGCGTGACAGAAGCATTGCAATATGAAGACATATTAAGAGGTTAATAGTCACCTTAAACTTCCACAGCACTCTCCAATAACTGAGGTACTGACTGGTTAGGAGCCAGTCTTTAAGACCCTTGGCCTTGGCCTTGCAGCTGCCCATTCACAAACATTGACATACATGTCACCCCAAAGGACGCAATTTGTGTTACGAAATTGAACTTGTAGTTAATATTACTGTCTTGAGTTTTTTCACATTCACATATCTTAACCCTATCACGCCGGACGCATCATAGTTGTTTCATCACATTCAAAGCCCTCTCCGCTCTGTCACACACAAAAAAATCAATCTCAAAAACATCCTGCGCGTTATTTCCAAACGTCCTGCAGTACACGGAAACCGCCACAAGAGAGCAGCGGTCAACAACAAGTTGACTACAGCTCGGCGAAATATGGAAAAATGGGGTAGAAGCGGTTTCCCTGATATCGTCAAATTGCAAAAGGTTTGTGTACAAATTTCCGAAATATAACTCTATATCCTTTAGAAAAAATGTTTCCCTTATTTTTATTTTATTTCCAATTTGCATTCTACTTCCTTTTGTTAGGCCTATTTTAAAACATTTTTATTGTACTTTATTTTCCTTATTTTATTTTTGCATTTTTTAAATTACTCTCATTACTCTCCTATTGTTAATTCACTGAAGCTTTGTTATACTTTCCATATTGTTATGTATTTGTTTTTGATTGTAAAGTGTCCTTGGGTATTTTGAAAGGCACTCAAAATAAAACTTATTATTATTATTATCATTATTATTTGAAAACTTGCTTTGTGCAATTAATCAAGGAAGAGTTTATATTTGTTGCAGAGAGATCGTGCTAAAACTGATGAAACAAATAAGCACCATCCGGCGGTGGCAGGAAGTCGGCCATCAATGCATTTTGCCATAGGGAAACTTACAAAGCATACCACGACGATCATTTAACAAAACACACAAGTTGTTTTACTTCAAGACAACGATATTGCCTTAAGAAACAGGTTTTACTTGCAATTTTGAAAATGTAATGCAAAATGTTGAAATTATGATCTCGTAAAAAATGCATTGAAGTGAATGGAGAAATGGTCCAATTGTAGTAATGGACCCATATATTCAAATTACACATCAAAAATGAATAATGATGTATATTACACTCATAAATAGGTTGTTGAGCATTCGATCAGCTATGTTTAAAAAAAAAAAAAAACCCAACCAGGCTGTGGGAAATGTAAAATATGGTCCTGCTAAAACAAGGATAGGCTAAAAAAAAATGTCAGGATCTCACTAAATATTTAAAGATAATCCTCAAATTAATATCTCAGTGACCTTAACAAAATTTTTATTTTTTATTTTTACATTTCTTATAAGGGACCAATATTGAGGCAAATTCCAAGAAATTCGAATTTTCTGTCATTGCTTTCATGGTTCAGTTCTCACAGGGTTAATATAAAGTTAATATTTATTCAATCATGCCAAATGCTTCATACATTATTCAAAATGTTGTTGGTTAATTTATATATATTAGTGAGGCTTCTTAAGTCAATATTCCATAAGAATCTTTCACTTGGTGATGCAAGCATCAAATTTGGTCCAGAGGTGCTTTAGACCCTACCCTTTCAGAAAAGGTCGCTATCCAGGTGAAAAAACAAGATGGCGGCCATTTTTCAAGATGGCCGCCTCATTAAAGGTGAAAAAAGCTGTTTTCGTCTTAGAATGCCAAGTAATCAAGATATCTGAGTGATGGAAATATTAAAATGTATGCATTCTGACCAGGACAACTTCATAGTATCATTATTTCATCACAAAATGGCCACCACTTTTCAAAATGGCAGCCCTTACATGACTGAAAATGCACATTTATGACATACAGCTGTCCGATAGCAGGTATTCAATAATGCATACTAACCTTGCCATCACTGTTGGAATACAATGTCGTAAAAACAATTTTGTTTACATTCTGTATTAGACTGATGTTATAGCACAACCAGGGTACACTGGTGACATCACTGCTGTGAGACTCAGCATGGGGTTCAGTGTCGGCTTGTGGTACAATAGCTGTAGTTGTAGTTTACTAACTCTTTAGTATACTCACTTTAGTTGTTAGTATTTATAGTCTCACATATGCTATCCAATAAGACCATGTATATAGCTTAATTAGAAATGTAGTTAGTGTAGTTAGAAATTTAGTTAGATAGCCGCACCTGAATTGACAGGATGTGCCAGCGTGAGAGAGCCGAGCCGAGGGTAACAGGGCTTCAGTTACCTGGATAGTGTACAGATTGCACGGGACTTAAATGACACTGGATGAACGATCGGGCTGGGTGTAAGGCAGAAGTTGCCTGATTTTCATAGACTTCAGATCACGTTTTCTGGTCTGACCAGGACTATAACGATTAGCGTTTCCATACAGGATGAACTTTGATTCCATGGCCTGGTTAACCCGCCTCCCTCGGCTTGCTACTGGTTGAGGGCTGTGCCGAAGTTTAAACCAAACATTTCTTAGCCCAATAGAACGTCTCTGCTTAAACCACGTCATTGCCTTGAACACATCTCTACCCAGGACGGTTGGAAATGCACAGTTGATTGGTTCCAGACAAAGTGGGTGGAGATCCCGCTGTAAGGATTCAAGGATTCAAGCGGGAGAGAGCAAGCTCCTGGCCCTACTGTGTGTAGCTGAGCCGAAGGCGTCCGGAGCCATGAGGCGTCCGGAGCCCGGCTAGGGCAGAATATGACTTAACCTTGTTGTGTCCCATATCTCGGTTGGGTGGTAAAAGGATAGACCCTCGGCCTTTAACCGTATTACACAAGATGTCTGCTAAAAATCCATTGAGCTGCAGTACGTGTCGGGAACAACACCTCAATCACCCTGACCCTGAGCACGGGGGCCCCGCAAGGTTGTGTGCTCAGCCCCCTGCTGTTCACGCTGCTGACACATGACTGCACAACGACCCACAGCACTAACCATCTGATGAAGTTTGCGTATGATATAACACTAGTGGGCCTCATCACTAAGAGTGACGAGACTCACTACAGAGAAGAAGTAGACCTGCTGTCCAGATGGTGCAAGGACAACAACCTCCTGCTGAATGTCAACAAGACCAAGGAGATTGTTGTCAACTTTCAGAGGGGCCAAAAACAACTGCTACCACTGACCATCGACAATGATGTTGTGGAGAGAGTGAGCAGCACAAAATTCCTTGGAGTGCACATTAGCGACGACCTCTCTTGGACCACAAACACATCATCACTGGCGAAGAAGGCCCAACAGCGCCTCTACTTTTTGTGCAAACTGAAGAAGGCAAGTGCTACACCCTCCATCATGACAGCATTCTAAAGAGCATCCTGGCCAGCTGTGTGACACAGTGTGAGGAGGAGGTTGCACAGAGCAAAACAGGAAGACACTCCAGCGCATTGTGAATACAGCGTAGATGATCACTGGTGCGCCACTCCCTCCCTGCAATACATTTACACCACCCGCCCCACCCGAAAAGCACTGATGATCACCAAGGACATAAGTCACCTTGCACACAAATTGTTCAGTCTCCTGCCCTCTGGAAAGGTGCATCTGCTCCCATACCACCAGGCTGACAAAGACCTTCATACACCAAAGCAATCAGGATGCTGAACTCTTAACCTGCCCTCCTATCCCTGATAGACCCCCCCTCAACACTGAATTGTGATTGCACATTCTACTTGCACTAACTCAAAACACACACACACACACAACACTGAACTAACTCAAAAGCACACACAAACATGCACACACATGTTGCTGCTGCTTCATGCCTGTTACTTAATGACTGTACTGGAAAACTAGCTACCAACTATAGTTGTAAATATTGCACATTACAATTGCTTACTTTATATGTATTATTATTTCACAATGCTACTATCACCATATCAGAATTGTCACAATAGGACATAACTGAAAATGCACAACAATACCTCTTCTTAATACATGTTCTATGTATGTCTGCTGTTGCCCAGTCTTGCACTTTATATGTCTGTAAGGGTATTGTATAGGTACTCTAAGTGTAATGCATGTGTACTGTCTATGTCTAATTGCCTAAGTCCACACCTAAAGTCTATGTCTATGTCTGCATGGGAAAGTAAGAAACGTAATTTCAAGTCTTTGTATGGCCAGTGCATGTAAAGAAATTCTCCAGTATGCATCCATCAGGTGGCTGCCAATTCATGACATTGTGTTGAATCTTGGGCCAGAGAAATCCAAAAGCATGATGTCCTTCCATTCTTTCACTGGCTGTGATGTTGTATCAGCTTTCCATAGCAAAGACAAGAAAACAGCATGGCAAACATGGGACGTCTGCCCTGAAGTGACTCATGTCTTCAAAAAGCTCAATTCATACCCAGAAGTAATTGAAGATACTGACCTGAACCTTCTTGAGAGGTTTGTCATCAATATGTATGACAAGAACAGCACAACAGACAAGGTTGATGAGGTTAAGACTGGACTTGTTTGCTCGGAAACAAAGATCCTATGATGCCATTCCACCGACAAGTGCATCCCTTGTCCATCATGTTAAACGGTCCGCTGCCAAACTGCCTGTATATGGGGCCGAGCTACTGTGTGCAAAATGCAAATTGAAAGCCCTGCCAACTGGGGGTGGCAAAAAGATGGTGAGGCCTGGAAAGTTCTCTGGTCAAAGCTTCCTACAATTGCGGGGAGTTGCCAGCAACTGACAAAATGTAGATGCAAGACTGACTGCCGAGGAAGATGCTAATGCTATTGCTTTAGCCTCAACTGTACACAGTTATGTTCCTGCAAATGTGGAGGACTAAAAATAACTAATCCAACATGTGCATCAGAGAGTTTTCCTACCCAAACAACAAACATGTAATCATTATAGGCCTACTTCTGTTTTTGTAATATTTAGAATCATTCAGTGAGTGTTAGTTTATTTAGGCCTACATGTAATTATGAAAATACTATAATTGTCAATATTGTGTGTATCATTGAATTTTCCATGCTCAACATAATATATTTCCATACATAGATATTCAAAATATGATCAGTCAATCAAAATATACATAAAAGCCATTTAAAAGCAGTTCAATTGGCGACCATCTTGGAAAATGGCCGCCATTTTGTTTTTTCACCTGGATAGCGACCTTTTCTAAAAGGGTAGGGTCTGAAGCACCTCTGAACCAAATTTGATGCTTGCATCACCAAGTGAAAGATTGTTTGAGGTATTTGCTGCACTATATATAATATTCCAGGTTTCATTAATGTTACAGTCACACCGCAGGATATTTGACGTATAAACCTTAACATAAATCTCAACAAAATGTTTCTTCTCATCTAAGACTATTATGAAACATAATGTACCACATCTTCTTTATTGACATTTGTTTTTAAGAGGAAAAATTGTTTTGTAGGTTTTTAACCAATGTTACGAAAAAACAAGGCGTCACATCTCCCACCCCTGTACAATATGTGTATATATGCATTTGTGTATGTTTGATTTGTCTTCCTATGTAGCCCTGTGCATGCATGTGTGTTTGCAGGCTTGTTGAGGAGCATTAGTGTGGAAGTGTGTGAAATTAGTGATTCTACTGTTGTTTCTGTAGGTTGTTGAAGAGCGATGCTGCTGAGCAGGCCTGTGCCTATCTGACTTCAATTCTACATGAAAACCCTTTACTGCTGACAGAGCTGGATCTGAATGGAAAGATACCAGGAGACTCTGGAGTGAAGCAGCTCTGCCCTCTACTGGAGGACTCACACTGCAGAATCAAGAAACTCCAGTTAGTTATTAGAGTTTGATCAGTATAACTTGTAATTAAGAAAATATGTTCTATGTACAGTGTGTGACATAAGAACAGAAATCAGCATTCAGCTGGTATGACGATACAGTAGTGCAGTGATGTATGATGTATTCACAGGGGCGCTGATAAAAATGTTGGGCCCCATGAAAGATTCAAATTTTGGCCCCCCAAAATGACAAACTATGTTATCAGCATCCTTCCAGGGGCCCTGTCAGAGCTGTCGGCCCCTTAGAATCTGTAACACCCCCCACCGCCCCACCCCTCGCAGCACCAATGTGTATTCACATCATACAGTACACGCACACGCGCACACACACACAAACACACACACACACACACACACACACACACACACACACACACACACACACACACCATCCTCCAGTTGGCATAGTAACCATGACATCCTCCAGTTGGCATAGTAACCATGACATCCTCCAGTTGGGACCCATGACATCCTCCAGTTGGATATGAATGCAGGCTAATACAATAGTATTCATGATAGCAGCTGTAGGTCATGTAAGAATGTTTTCAGAGGGCTCCAGATAGGGGGGCTGCAAAGGGGGATTTGCAAAATTTCAGTTTCAGCTGTCATATAGTTTATGTAACATAAGAATATGAGGAGGAAGATGTTTTATTTATCCTTGAATGTTGACTATTTTATAAATAAGAGTAGTGGTATGCGTGTATAAGGCAGCTATCCATATTATCTCTTCTAAACTGAACTAACTAATTTTTGTGCATCGGTTGTTACACTACAACAGCAGTGTGAATGTTGTGCACCTTCTGTAACTAATTGTCTTGTTTTCTCTCTGCCTCCCGCCACACACACACCTCCAGACTCGAGTCCTGCAGTATAACAGAACAGGGCTGTGCTGCTCTGACTTCATCTCTGGGATCAAACCCCTCACACCTGGGAGATCTGGATCTGAGTCATAATAAAATAGGAGACTCGGGTGTGCAGCAGATATCTACTCTGCTCTCGAATTCAGACTTTAAACCATGGAGTCTGCGGTAAGCAAAGAAACACAGATGCATCCGACTAAATACTGTGGGCTATTACTATCTACTACTATCTAATCTCTCTTCCGGAAGTGGTGCACGTAGTTGGGTTAAAGACGTTCAAAATTACACTGTCCTTCAGTGCTAACAGATGCTTTTGCTTACTGCAACTGTGAAAAACTGAAAAGTGAATGCATGAAAGCCAAGCCAAAAAAAAACCTTTTTTTTTGCAATTGTAGTAAGCAAAAGTATCCATTGCACTGAAGGACATGTTGGACGTCTTTGACCCAGTTGCAGCGGCTCCTTACTCTCCCGAACCTGCAGTGTTTATTTGTTGTTAAAATGTGTTTTTTGGAATGTCTATCGTCGGAAACTACATCGGAACGCACGCACAGTTGGCAGCAGCTGTTGCAGATATGAATGGACAACATAAGCGAAGTATTAGACATACAAAAAGAGTCGCTAGAAGAACTGGGGATACTTTGCCTGCCCACTTCAACATCAGACCCGTCTGTCTTACCTACTTGGAGGCACTCTAAACGATGCTCCAGAACTAGGAAGAGGGGCAAACAAGGTGGCGTCGAAATAAGGCTTGCAGCCAACACAATTCGTCCAGCAATACCATCAATACTCTTGGCAAACGTAGATCACTGGACAATGAGATGGATGGCATTCGGCTGCTGAGATCAGCGAACAAAACAGTGAGTAACTGCTATGTGACTGTGTTCACGGAGTCATGGTTCAACGACCACATACCCGACTCTGCTATACAACTGAAGCAACTAACATGCTATCAATACAAGCTGACAGAGCCCTAGCAGACAAAAAACGTGGTGGAGGAATTTGTGTTTATACACATGATGCTTGGTGCCGAAATGCTACGGTAGTACACAGACACTGCTCTCCACTAGCAGAGTTCATGGTCATCAAGTGCCGACCCTTCTACCTCCCGAGGGAATTCTTTGCGATTTTACTAGTCATGGTTTATATCCCTCCCAGCAACAACAACAGCGACAGAAGCGCGGCACTGAATAAGCTGTATCGGGCCGTCAGTGAAGAACAAAATGCACATCCGTATGACTTCACAATTATTGCTGGTGATTTTAATCACGCAAATCTGAAAACTGTGCTTCCAAAACTCCACCAACATGTTAACTTCCCAACAAGAGGACAAAACACCTTGGACTTTGGTTACACCCCACAGAAAGAAGCCTACGAGGCAAAGCCCCTCCCTAACATCGGACACTCAGACCACCTAAGCATCTTGCTATTATATTGCACGTTACACTCAGAGGGCAAAACTCACCCAACCAGTTCTGAAGGAGGTTAGAAAGTGGCCAGAGGGGGCTGTCTCGCAACCACAGGACTGCTTTGAAACCAAAGATTCCAAAACATCTGCCACTCACAACAACCACATTGACATTGAGGAGTACACCGACACTGTGACCTCCTATATCACAAAATGCATCTATGATGTACAGAAACAAAACACATCACCACTCTGGCCAACCAGAAGGCATGGCCACAGACTGCTGAGGACTACTCACACAACTACTACAAAAAAGGACTACTCACACAAAATAACAACACACTTCAAGGACAGCAGAGACGCACAGAGCCTGTGGCAGGGCATTCAGGCCATCATGGACAACAAGCCTGCACCACGGAGCTGTGAGAACAACAGCTCTCTGCTCAACGACCTGAACAGTTTTTTGCCCGTTTTGAAGCACACACGCAGAAAATCCCACCTCCCCCTCATGACCAACCCCTGTACCTGTCCTCTGCCAGCGTGAAGAGGACACTAGCCACCATCAACCCACGCAAAGCAGCTGGCCCAGACAACATATCAGGCCAAGTGTTGAAAGACTGTGCAGAAGAGCTGAAGGATGTTTTTACAGACATCTTCAACACAGCTCTGGAGCAAGCAGTCATCCCATCACTTTGCAAAGCTGCCACCATTATACCTGTGCCAAAGAAATCATCACCATCATGCTTCAATGACTACCGTCCTGTATCACGCCCATAATCATGAAGTGCTTCGAATGGCTAGTCATGTCACATATCAAAGCCACCCTACCCCACACCCTGGACCCCTACCAGTTTGCATAGCGAGCCAAGCAACCCACGGAGGATGCAATCGGCTCTGCCCTCCATCCAGCCCACTTAGACAATAAAGACTCATATGTGACAATGCTGTTTATTGACTTCAGTTCAGCATTCAATACCATAACAAACTGGACAAGCTAGGATTCAGCTCCTCCCTCTGCAACTGGCAGCTGGACTTTTTGTTGTAGAGACAAGTTATTCCCGACAAGTATGTGTCGGGAATAACACCTCAAGCACCTTGACCCTGAGCACGGGGTCAGCAAAGTTGTATGCTTAGCCCCCTGCTGTTCACACTGCTGACACATAACTGCACAACTACCCACAGCACTAACCATCTAGTGAAGTTTGCGGATGATACAACACTGGTGGGCCTCATCAGTAACGCCTCGTACCCACTGGGGAAATTGCCTGGCGGGATCCGCGACGCGCAATATCGCGCTGGGGGTGTGGTCATGGATACTCCCAGTAGATTCTCCCCGGGGCTAACTACGCTGCTCACCCGACTTTCGAGCCTCACGGTGCGGCCTGTGTCTCGCAGCTGACACTGGGTAGACCGAGCGAGATAACAAACGGCGAATGGTCGTTTGCACGTATTACTCACCCAATATTACAAATGCGATTGTGTTTTGGTCCTAGATAACATTTAAGCCCCGTTATATCATTATAGAAGTACAGAAGTAGTCTAATATAAGCTTGTAGCTGCCTGGTTCTGGTAAAATGCTAACGTTAGCTTACCCGGTTAGCTCAAAACATTGAGTGATCAAATGGCAATGTGGGGTAACCTATTTGTGTTACATAAGTTCGTGGTGCATTTTTACATCAATCCGTGGTAGTCGTGACATTTATAAGCATTTAGGGTCTTTATATTCAGCAAAAACGTGATGTTGGAAATCACAGAAATCGCCGCCGACCATCAAATTTGCAAGATATAGAGAGCTCGTCTATATCAAATCGCGTCCCGCTGCGATATCGCTTCACCTCGATTCACCACGATATCGCCCCCCATTCAAAGTCAATGAGAGCGGAGCGGAATTACCCTGTGTGGGTACGGGCCGTAAGGGGGACAAGGCCCACTACAGAGAAGAAGTAGACTAAATGGTGCAAGGACAACAACCTCCTGCTGAATGTCAGCAAGACCAAGGAGATTGTTGTCAACTTTCAGAGGGGCCAAAAACAACTGCTACCACTGACCATCGACGGAGATGCTGTTGAGAGACTGAGCAGCACAACGAAGATCTTTGGAGCGCCACTCCCCTCCCTGCAGGACATTTACACCACCCGCCTCACCCGCAAAGCACTGATGATCACCAAGGACACAAGCCACCCTGCACACAAACTGTTCAGTCTCCTGCCCTCTGGAAAGAGGTACAGGTGCCTCTGCTCCCGTACCACCAGGCTGGCAAAGAGCTTCATACACCAAGCAATCAGGATGCTGAACACTTAACCCGCCCTCCCATCACTGATATCCCCCCTCAACACTGTATTGTGATTGCACATTCTACTTGCACTAACTCAAAACTCAAAAACTCAAAACAAACACACACACACACACACTGATACAATACAACACACACTGATAAATCCCGCCCCCAACTTGCACTAACTCAAAACACACACAAACACACTGCACTGACTTAAAAGAGCACACGCGCACACACACACACACACACACACACACACACACACACACACACACACGCACGCGCACGCACACGCACACACACACACACACACTGAACCAACTCAAAACAAGCACACACACACACGTTTCTGCTGCTTCATGCCTGTCACGTGAATGACTGTACTGGAAAACTAGCTATATTGCACATCACAAATTGCTTACTTTATATTCATTATTATTTCAAAATGTTACCATCACTATGTCAGAATCGTCAAAATAGGACATATCTGGAAATGCACAACACTACCTCTTTACGTTCCATGTATGTCTATGTCTAATTGTCTATGTCCACACCTAAAATCTATGTCTATGTCTGCATGGGAAAGTAAGAAACGTAATTTCAAATTCTTTGTATGACCAGTGCATGTAAAGAAAATTGAAAGCCGACTTTCAAAGCCGACGTGACTTGACTTGACTATAGTCAAACTATGTGTGTATAGTGTGTCTGAATGTGTCTAAGACTAAGTGACAGAGGGTGACTGTGAGGATGTGAATTGTCATCCCCTCCTCACCGCTCCGTTTGTGAATGCGCACGGGCAGTATTTACAACTGCAAGCGCGTACAATGACTCTCTCTCTCTCTCTCTCTCTCTCTCTCTCTCTCTCTCTCTCTCTCTCTCTCTCTCTCTCTCTCTCTCCCGGTTGCGCAAACGGAGCACTCGCATTCGTTCACACATACACACACACACACACACACACACACACACAATACTGATTCTGGACTAGTGCAACATGTAAATGGACATTGTTGTGTCAGGTTTTCTTGGGGAGAATGTTGGAACTTTGGGGGGAAAAGTTTGGACAGTTTTGGTTGTCGCGGGCGACGCCATTAACCACGAGGTTATTGCATACATCGCATTTCATATTTCACACTTTGCCGTTAAAACAGTCCCTCCATAACATCCACAGTATCTAGTGAGGTACCCGCTAGCATGTTCCACTACCTAACGCACCACAGTTTCCCCGCCAGTCCACTCATTCACTGCGCAAACACTCAACACTCCATTCCTCCACTCACCAGTCCACTGCACACACCAGCTCCGCCTCCATCCTTCCACAAGGCAAGGCAAGGCAAGTTTATTTGTATAGCGCATTTCATACACAGGTGCAACTCAATGTGCTTCACAAGATTAACAAATGCAAAAAAAGAAAGGAAACATGGAAGAAAGAAGGAATTATATTAGAGTCAAAGAACATTTAAAACATTAAGATAAAACATAAGGTAAAATGATAGTAATAATAAAATAAAATAAAAATAAATAAATAAATAAACATGACAATATAAAAAAATAAGAATTTGAGCTAGGGGAAAGCATCTGAGAACACCTTTGTCTTGAGTCTAGATTTAAAACTATCAATAGTGGGTGCATTTTTTTTGGGTTTCGCGCGCTATGCGATTAATCACGATTAATCACAGAAAGTCATTGAGTTAATGCGATTAAAGATTTTCATGTTTGCCCACCCCTAATTTAAACACAAGTAGCATTGCCTTAAAATCAATTCTGTAGCTTACTGGGAGCCAATGCAGCGATCTTAAAATTGGAGTAATGTGGTTGAACGTCCTTAATTTTGTAAAAACCCTTGCAGCTGCATTTTGTACAAGTTGAAGCAGTTTGATTGTCTTTTTGGGGAGGCCTGTAAAAATGCTGTTACAGCAATCAACCTTACTAGACATGAAGGCATGTATTAGCTTCTCCAGATCATGTTTAGACATAAGGCCCGTAAATTTAGAGACATTTTTTATGTGATAAAATGCAGACTTAGTAATAGCTTTCATGTGACTGTTTCATGTGAGATTTTTAACTGTATCCCTTGCTTTCAATCCCTTCGTCTCAAGGATAGTAGCAATCTTTTGTCTCTCCTCTCTTTCCCCAAATATAATTACTTCAGTTTTATCTGTGTTCAGCTGGAGGAAATTCTGAGACATCCATTTGTTAATTTGGTCCATGCAATGATAGAGTGATTCAAGGGGAGTGTAGTCATTGGGGGACATAGATAAGTAGAGTTGGGTATCATCCGCATAGCTATGGTAATTTGTGATATTCTCGATAATGTGTCCCAGTGGCAGCATATACAGATAGAACTGTAGTGGTCCCAGAATGCAGCTCTGGGCGACCCCACAGTTCAGAGACATTGGTGATGAGGTATGGCTTCCAATGGCGACAACAAAACTTCTCTGTTGTAGGTAAGATGTTAAGCAGTTTATTGATCACTATGCCTGTAAAACCAACTTAGTATTCCAGTCTATGTAGTAGTATGGCGTGATTAACTGTGTCGAAAGCAGCACTTAAATCTAGTAGTACCAAGACTGATGATTTGCCAGCATCAGAATTCAATCTTATGTAATTCATAAGAGCTGTTTCAGTGCTGTGGTAGGCACGGAAACCTGATTGAAACTTATCAAGGTAGCTATTAGACATTAGGAAGGCAGTTAATTGGTTAAAACAATGTTCTCTATTATTTTATCCATGGATGGTAGATTGGATATGGGCCTATAGTTGTTTAGTACCAGTGCATCCAAGTTGTTCTTTTTTAGTAGGGGTTTCACAACTGCTTCTTTCAGACAGCCTGGGAATATGCCTGTTTGTAGTGAGGTGTTGATGATCTGAAGTACATCTGGTGATATTAGATGTAAGATGGATTTGAAGAAGGCTGTTGGTAGAATATCTAAGTCAGATGTAGAGGAGCTAAGACTTTGTACTGTTCTATTAAGAATGTCCACATCAACTAAATGAAAATTTCTCATGAGGTTAAGATTTAACTTCACCGTAGCAAGTTGGTCCGAATCATGGGCCGGTTGCACCTGTGTGAGTATGTTTGTACGTATTTTTTCAATCTTTCCTTTGAAAAAGGATGCAAACTCATTGCATTTGCTGACTGAGAGGAACTCAGAGGGCATTTTATTTGGTGGCCTTGCTAGCTTTTCCACGGTGCCAAACAGGACGCGTGCATTATTAATATTTCTGTTAATTATGTCAGAAAAAAAGATTGTCTAGCTTTAGAAATTTCTTGGTTGTGTTTCGAGAGTGTGTGTTTATAGATTTGGTAGTGTACTTCAAGTTTGGATTTACGCCACTGTCTTTCAGCCCTCCTGCATTCTTGCTTTAGCAATTTAACTGTGGGATTCATTCTCCAAGGTGCTTTTTGATGTCTCACTGTTTTGATTTTTTCGGGGGCAATAACATCCATAATATGGGTCATCCTTGAATTAAAACTGACCATGAGATCATCTGCACTATCTGAAGTTTAACTTTGGATCTCTGAAAGTGCTTGCTGAAAGAGTGAGGCTGTCTCACAATTGATTATACGTTTTTTGACTGTAACAGATTCCCTTTGAACATGAGGGTACATAGAAACATCAGAAAAAATGCAGCAATGGTCAGAAAAGCCATAGTCACTTTCACACTAGCACAAGCTTTTAAACCTTTTGTGATAATTCAGTCTAGAGTGTGGCCTTGGCTGTGTGTAGGTCCTGTTACATGCTGTGTAAGGCTAAAAATGTCAATAAGACTTAAAAATTCCTTAGCATAGGCATTCTCTAAGTCGTCCAAGTGGAAATTGAAATCGCCTGATGTAAACAAGCTTTCATAGTCCACACAAACATTCGACAACAGCTCACCAAACTCCTCTAAGAAGAGTGGTGCAGAAAGTCTTGGAGGTCTGTAAATAGTCAATAACAGTATGTCAGAAGAACATTTAAGAACTGCAGCTAAGTATTCAAAAGAAGAAAATTCACCTAGTGCTGTCTTTTGACATTGAAACAGTGCCTTAAAAATAATTGCTATCCCCCCTCCCTGTTTATTCTGCCTTTCTGTACTAATGAAATTAAAGTGTGGCGGAGTTGCTTCTATAAGTGTGATAAAGCTAGTGGATTTTTTCAGCCAGTAAAAAATCAAGGTTGTGGGTACAGATAAAATCATTATAAAAGGCTTGTTTTTGAGAGATCTAGCATTCTTCAAAGCTAACTTGACATTGAGCATTGGAGGCATTGCCACTGTGATATTCTGAGGGGTTCTTTTTTGAACATATCTGAGATTTTCCAAGTTTGCCCTCTTGGGGGAATGTATATGTGTCTAAGAGATCTCGCTTAGCTGTTAGAACTGGAATAGAGAGATTGTCCACGGGTCCCCTTATCTGCTTATTTTCAAAACTACCGTTACTATGTGGGTAGGGACCCAATTGATATCAGACTGTGCTTTCAACAAGGTCATCATCACTGATACTATTGCACTCCAGAGCACAGACAGGTGGAGGTGGGGCCCTTCCTTTTTTGGGTGCAATAGTGGATGGAAGTATTGTTTCAGATTTTGGGGTAGAATGAGGTTGACCTTGAGAAATATCCACATAGGAAGCTTGGTAGGAATGTCTGGGGGTAGAAAAGGAAGATCTGACAAAGGGGAGTAGTCTCGCCATGGTTGCTGGAAATCTCAGTCTTGGAGATGAAGATGGTGTTTCGTCATTCCGGAAAGGTTGTGATTCCATTGGTGATTGCATTTTATCACCGTTGCCAGAGCTTGATGCTGGTGGCTGCGTTTCACCACATCTGGGGGGTGAGTTTGGTTTTGAGGAAACCACATTTCCTATTTCCTGTGTTGACAGTTGCTTTTCGGCAGACCTGGGTGGTGCTATTGGTGATGCCGATGGCATTTTGCCAGTCCGACAAGGAGGTGAACACTTGATCTCCGGCGAGCGGTTTGCTGACAGTTTCTGTGTGGTTCAATTTGTGGCAAGTTCTGTGTTTTGATGGGTCAGTCATGCCGTCAGTCATTCCACTTGATTAGAGTGGGGCTACGTCATCTGTGTGTGTGCTTTCACCAGTCAGTGGCTCCGTTTGTACACTGGAAGATATCAAAACAGGCACAGATTCATAGGGCTTGTTGAAATGCCCATGTGTCTGAGTGGATACTGATACAGGTCACTTATCAGCGCCCAAGGTCTCAATGCAGTAAACAAACTGGTCTGTTAGCACTTTAGCGCCGGTCCAACTCAGTTCTGCACTATTTCGTTTGAAAAGTACAGAGCGTCTCCAGAAAGGGTCAAAGTTGTCAACAAAGCTGATACCGTTGGCCCTGCAAGTCTTTGCCAACCAGATGTTTTGGCTATATAGTCGGGAGAAAGCATAGTTGTGATAGCATCGTGCTGGTATTGGCCCGCTGATGAAGAATGGAATTTTCAGATCTTTTAGAGTTGAATATAAGTCATTAAAATCCTTTCTGACAGTTATTTGCTCTTTGAACAGATCCGCTGCCCCGCAGTGAACAACAAGGCGATCAATAGATCTGTGGTCAGACACCAATTGTGGAACACTATCCTTGGTCTCACGCACTGAAGCCCCAGCCACAGCGAAAGCGCATCCGCTGGGAGAGCGCACCTTTTCTGTTGATGTGAGCTGCCAATCAAACTGTCAGCTTATCCGCAATCTATTTTGTTTGCTATTTCCGCCCTTTAGTTGTTCATTTGTATTTTTGGTTATTGTATTGACATGTCATTGGTGGGGGTAAAATGTATATGTATTTTGATATTGTTTTGGCCAATTTTAATTCTGTAAATATTATGTGGGGAAAGGTGATTGGTTGTTTAGGGGGGAGAACCAATGGGGTGTCAAGGGGCTCTGATTGGTGCAATTAGATGGTACCTGGGTTTTGTATTTAAGATGCCCTCATTCTCTGTTTGGGTTAGAGAGGGGGAAGGACCAGAGGCTTGTTGTGAGGCTGTCTGAAAATGTAAGTCTGTTTTTATGCTACACTTTTTGCTGGACTTTGGTTTGGCTATACCGGAGCTAAAAGCTATTCGCCTTTTTGTTAGCATTATTCAGCATCATTTTTGTATATGGACATTTTGCACCTTTTTGAACTGAAATATTATTTTTTGCTATTTTTGTTGGATTTTGACTTTTGGATTTTTGCCTACACTTGGACATTTGGAACTGCACTGTTAAAAATAAAATACCATCTATTTTTTGGATTTCTGACCACCTTGTTTCCGTTTTTCCTCCCATCTTCATGGTTGCCTTACCCCCCACCTGGTGGTGACTGCTCACATCCTCACAGTGACCAACCTTTACTGTGATCTCCCCGTACTTCCCCACTTCCTCTCCAGGCTCGATGCCTGCAGTATAACAGAAGAGGGCTGTGCTGCTCTGACTTCAGCTCTGATGTCAAACCCCTCACACCTGACACTTCTGGATCTGGATAATAATAAAATTAGGGATTCTGGTGTGAAGCAGATATCTGCTCTACTCAGGAATCCAGACTGTAAACTACAACGGCTTTGGTAAGTAAAGAGACAAAGAGTGTGTGATGCAGAATGTGTGTGTGTGTGTGTGTGAGAGAGAGAGAGAGAGAGAGAGAGAGAGAGAGAGAGAGAGAGAGAGAGAGAGAGAGAGAGAGAGAGAGAGAGAGAGAGAGAGAGAGAGAGAGAGAGAGAGAGAGAGAGAGGTCATTGGGTGAAGCAGCAGCTGATGTGTGTGTGTTCATTCCAGTGTGCTTGTGTTTAGTCATGTACTTGCTGCAGGATACACACATGCGTGCATGAACATGTTGCCATGTGTGTTTTATATCAGTTTATGGTAGCATTGCTGCAGAGTGCTCAGACTTTAACACTTTATTAAATATGTGCACTCGGTCACACACAGCAAGCATATCTTCTCAATCCCTGTGTGTGTGTGTATGTGTGTGTGTGTGTGTGTGTGTGTGTGTGTGTGTGTGTGTGTGTGTGTGTGTGTGTGTGTGTGTGTGTGTGTGTGTGTGTGTGTGTGTGTGTGTGTGTGTGTGTGTGTGTGTGTGTGTGTGTGTGTGAACCCTGTGGGAAGCTAAATGTGTGCTGCAGCAGACTATTACACTATTAGTCATCATAGAACAATTTCATTCCACATTTACAGTCACTCTATTATTTCTATTATTAAAGCCCAACTGGGAAACTCCAACTCCCATTGTCATTGTGACTCAGCACTCCACTGCACACAAGACTGCACACAACGAAATTGCATTTCTGCCTCACCCGTGCAAGGGGGCAGCCCCCAATGGCGGGAACAGTGTGGTGGGACGGTACCATACTCATGGTACCTCAGTCATGGAGGAGGATGGGGGAGAGCACTTGTTAATTACTCCCCCCACCAACCTGACGGGTCGGGAATCGGACTGGCAACCTTTGCTACAAGTCCGACGCCCTAACCGCTTACCCACTCATTCATTGTCTTAATTACAGTTGTGCAGAATGTCTGTGTGTGTGTGTATGTGCGCTTGCACTTAGTCAGATGTGCGTCTGCAGAATGTGCGCGTCACGAACGACGGGGATTGAAACCGGGTCTTTTGCGTATCAGGCAGACACTTGACCACAAGACCAAAGAGGTGGCTCAAATGCAGAGGGAGGCAGACAATGGAAGTCAGGTTCAAAAGTTTTACTGTGTCAAAAAAGGATGAATCAACAAGGCTAAAAGAAGACCAACATGTCACAAAAAAAGATTCAGTTTGCAATGCTCAGTTGTAAATGGTAAAAAATTCAGGAACAAAAAATCCAACACAGAGAAGATCCAGCATAAGATCAAACAATGTCCAACATCCAAAAAGGTTCACGGCAAAAGGCAAGATCAAAGTCCATACAAAGTTTCAAAAATCCAAAAAGTCAAAAACATCCCAAGAGCAAAAGATTCAAGAGAGCAACGGAGACTTGTCAGGTAACAATATCAAGACCAAAGAAACTCAACAGAAGAACAATCTCTCGGGGGGAAATGCATTAGCCACAGTGTAGTACGGGCACGTTTCCTGAGGACACGAGTGGATGGAAAATGCTCCCTTGCGCATGGTCATTGGTCAGTGGGTGCGATGGATACAATTTCCATACTAAATTGCCGTACTGCCTTGCGCATGGTCAGTGGGGGCGACACCATGATGGATAATTTGTGGCCAAATTAACGGCAGCTGTTGGTCAGCAGTAATTGCTGGGGGTGATTAAGGACAGCTGACAAACATTCTATGCGTTTACATGAGACACTTAAGTCCGATTTAACTCACTTTAAATCTGATTAAAACTTAATTCCACTCTAAAAATATAATGTAAACACTTACCGAACAGGATTTAAATGCCAACTTCACATAAAAAACGGTTTTACCTGTTCCTATTGTCAAACGGACTGTCACCCATAAATACACAAACATCCAAGGTCCCATAGTGGGGCGTCACCTCCCCTTGGCGCGTTTCCTAATTTAAATAAATTATGCAGTTTCACGAGCGAATAAGAAAAGCCTTTCTCTCTGACATCACATCGAAACGAGGCGTTCCTAATGCAAATGAGGGGCCAACCCACCCCCAACCTGTCCTCCCCGCCCTCACCAGAGCCCTTGATAAGAACCTCCCCCCCAGAATGGATCAGAGGAAGTTGAGATTGAAGACCCGCGGTTTTGAGAAGCTAAGTAAGCTAACTGTTTATTAGCATGGCAGAACATACTCGTTCGTGTGCGATTTGTGGCAGTAAAGCATAGACATCGATGCATTTCTTGCCAAAAAAGGAGGATGATCGGAAGAAATGGCTGGAGTTCATCTATGGGACATCACAACCAGCTTAATATAACAAGATGTTAGTGCTAGCGAGTTCACTAACATGGGGGAATATAGCCGTGGCTTCGCAACAAGGCTGATTCTACCACCTGGGTCAATACCATCACATAGAACAGGCACCAGCCCACAAGCGGTAAGTCGTGGATTATGAAGTTTTGCATCCAGTGTTTTGTTACAATAGCGACATGTTTGTTTCGTTCTGTGGCAGCCTGATATGGGTAGAATTAGAGCTACATAGCCACAGCCACTGACTGGCGTGTGCCTAGCTCCAGTTCTATATCAGCATGATAGTGACCAAGCTAAGTAAAACAAAAAAGAATGTTTTGTGCAACGGAGCCCTTTTTTGAGCTACTGGACCCAGATTAATCCGCGCAGTACTCCGGAGTGTGTTCAAACGAGTGAACAAAACAATTGTGTTTATTTTTCGTCCCTTCGCCCTGGCTTTGAAAGTGGTTCTTGCTCTCTAACACACCCAATTTGCGTTTACCTGTTGTATAACGCTTATACTCCTCATTTCGTTTATGTTTCGAAGTCACGAAATGGTGGCAAAGCTTTGGTTAGTGTAGGTATTTGAACTATCGGGTGATTGGCTTTAACTGCCGTGCACCGACAGTACATTCACTGTCTTCAGATCGCCATGGCTTGATGGTCGCGCAGGCACTCGAAGATGGATGCCCACAAGTCAGATAAAATATCCCTGGTTTTAGACTATGTAGCCTACGTTTTTCCAATTGGCAATGCGGGACAGAGAAAGATAATGACTCGTGCGGCCTGGAATAGTTAGTTAATGACTAGTACGCCCTGTAAAAGTCCCAGGAGAAATCGCAGGCAGATGTTCTATGCAGACTGGACGATATAAAGGACACGAATGTACGCCTTTTAACACGAATGCCGTTCTGATTATCGGGGGGGTCGAGGGTCGATAATCTCCCTGACATGAGTTTTTGGAACTTTGGATGTCTGCACACGTGTACCTAGTTTCTAAACCTGTGTTTCTAAAACTGTTCCAAAATATTCACCACAGCTCACCTAGGTGTAGTTGCTGTCATTGACACACTTGTTATGCTAATGCTTTGGGGACCCGTTTTCTTTCTGTCTACAGAGCAAGTCAAGTACTCAAGTACTGACACCACCCTTTACCCATGTTGCCACTCAGATAGACCGACCTCGACGTTCGACGCAAACCACTCAGGTGTCCATGCGCACATTAGGCCCTCACATGAGAAGCAAAGGTTTGTTGTTTATACGTACATTACATTTCTTTTGTATCAGTTTCTGTATATTTCATTTCTTTCTTGTGAGGCAGATCATTATGAATTGAAGCAAAATGCTATTCCAGAATGTGTAGCTACTTGCAGTTACTATAGGCCCCACTATACTGCTCCTTTCTGTATGTTATGGCCAGTGTTAGGCAAGTTACTCAAAAGCTGTAATGCATTACGGATTACATGTTACTGTCTTTTCCAAATCCCTTACACTACACCATTACTATATTTACACTGCTTTTGCATTCATTTAGTTAGTCTCATAAAAAGAATAGGCCAACATATAGATCTGGTCATTGTGTGAAGCAATCTCATGAGGCATGCATTTTTCACCTCCAACCCAGGAGGTGTTTTTGGCAGCATGCAGACTAATAACTTCCAGGTTCAGGAATAGCTTCTTTCTGACCCACCACACTGTATACCACTAAAAAACAGGTAATTGGAATGCATTTGTAATTTAAGTTATTTAGCATTGTAACTAAGTAACTATTACAGATTTCCCCCTGTAGTGCCTTGCATTACTGCATTACAGCAAAAAAATGCAGTAATTAATTACTTTAGTAATGCATTACTGCCCAACACCCAGGTTATGGCATTGCAGTATGTGAAAGTGTGTAGTGTCTTCTGTCAGTAATAGTGGTGTCAACAATGATCGATTCGGCGATCCGAATCGATGCGGGGCATGGACGATCCAGAATCGATCCGGCAAGTTCCAGAATCGATCCGGCAATTTTTTTAAGTTTCAATTGCTTCCATGGATATTTCGGGAGCAAATGAATGTTAAATTAAATAAAAGCACTTCAAGACATTGAAAGACTCATACACGCTGATCCAGAAAACAGCCAATGAATTGTTGCTCATTATCTGACTACTTGTATTGCCTCATCATGACTGATTAAACATTTGCTTTGCTTTCAGTAGAAATGTAATGCATTGCAATGCATTGTAGAATTGAATCGGATCGGATCGCATAGAATCGAATCGAATCGCTACCTTCCGAATCGTGATCGAATCGGATCGTGAGGGCAGTGCCGATCCACACCACTAGTCAGTAACACACATTTTGTTGACTGTAGAAGTCCAATTTGATTGCGACATCGACGCAAAGAAGTGTGAAAGCAAAGGAGTAGGCACTTCTGATGCACCATGGGGCCCACCATCCTCTACACCCATCAGGCCCGTTCAACATCGCCCATCTAAAAGACCTCGGGTGGAGGAAGAGGAGAAGGAGGAGGCCATCACCAGCGCTGCTGCAGCTGCTGCTGCTGCTGCTGCTGCTGCTGACGTCACTGACACCCTCTCATTACCTGATCCTGATCCTCACGATCAGGTATTTTCATGTATAGATGTATCAAACCATGCGCCTCCAAAACATCAGTTACTCAGCATTCCGGAGGCATGCAAACCGTTTCCTTGAGCCGGCAGTGATTCACTCATGGCACCAGCTTCAAGACACTGAAGTGGAGTCTCTGAGGCACAAACAAGTCAAGCTTGGCGGGGACATGAGGGCAGATTCACCTGTTTAGTTCTTTCCATGTGTCTATCTGCACACATCATGTAAAACTGTTGCAATACGGACCCAAATGTGTGATGAAATTTGAATAACAGCCCTGTTTTGTATTTGAAGGACACTGTGCCAATTATGGAACTTACAGTCTTATGAATCTGGAGACCAACAGCATCATTGACCTTCAACTAGTACAGGTTAGTGGGCACTTGTGTATAGAATGATGGACATTTTTACACAATTCGCATTGCCTATTATCTGCTTTGCTTTCACTCTCACTGACAATTCTTTCTCTATAACTCAACACTACGTCCTAGGCAAGAAATATAAGCTTTGTGTTAAGTCAATATATACTTCCTTTCTATGTGTTCGCAGAGCAATGAAGTCGGTGGGAGCCACAATATGGAGAAAGAGGGACTCACAAGAGGACTGCAGCTGTTGGAGTCGAAGGGTGTGGCTGTGGACTACATTGTCACAGACTGTCACCCTCAGATCCATAAGTTCCTCAGAGACCGCAAGATAGCGCATTATTATGTGTGGCATTTGGAGAAAGGTCAGTACCTTATGGGTTACAAAGTGCATTTTTAATTCCACGTAGGATTCTCATATGTATGACCATGACAAGCAGGGGTGGATTANTGAACAGGCCTATGAGGCCCCAAAGGGACAGGTCAACTTGGCCCCGCGGCCAACACCCCAAACCGGCCTTCAAAACCACATTTGCCATACTGGTCCTGGTATAGTCCCTAGGCCAAGCCAGTTCCGGAGGTCCAAGGGGGCCAAAGGGCCAAGTCCCTAATATAAGAGGCCAGGCCAACTTGGCCCTATGGCCTCGACCCAAACCAGCCTTCATAACCACCGTAGCAATAGTTATCTTTCCAATTATTTGAGTTCATGAGATGCTACCATTGATTGTGTTTGCTACAAAAAAAATACTTCTGTGTAGGCCTACTTACTGTTAGCTGGATTCGGCATTTAAAGTTGCGCTTTTGGGCTTTTAGTAATCATGATTGATGGATAGTAATCTCAGCATAGCATCACGTGCGTGGCCATATGACACTCATTTTGTCATCTCAACATCCCAAATATGAGGAAGTGAGTCAGGTGGGATTTGCCCTGAAATGTATTAGAATGCATTAAATTGCATCTAAAAATACAACATTTTCACCCACCCCCTTACACAAATTGTCTACCCACCAACAGCACCCCCTGCCAAAAATGTGTTGCTGTGGCTCTGCGCACACTATATATGTTTTAAGTTCTATAGCATCCCGACTCTATAGCATGGGGGGACTGGGGTGTATTGTAGTGTCCAATTACCTGCTAGCTGTGGGCACTGTGTGTGGTTTACTTAACATATCCGATTAGCAGGGTCAAGGTATGTTTTTTTGTGGGGGTATGGGGACCAAGACAGTGTCCTAATTTCTTAATCTGCCCCCGATGACAAGTGTGAAGTACACTAATACCTTTTGTGACTCTCAGGTCTGTCCAAGAAGGTGGCAAAAGCAGCTAAAGAGAAGGACTGTGAGGTGGTGAAGAAGTGGCAACGAGGGATCAGCAACCACGTGTACTGGTGTGCAACATCCTCCTTCTCTAGGCCAGAGAAACTTGCCAAGTGGAAATCTGAGATGAACCACATGCAAAACAAACACGAGCACGACAACCCCATCTTCCCGAAATCCCAGAAGTGGTTTAAACCAGGTACTTATTGTTATACTGTTATTCTGAACTCGCTGCATGTTGTGACAATGCCTTTTGAAGAGATATTTACATTACGCTTTATCTTTTCAGGTACCAAAGCCATAAGGAGGATGGAGAAGATTCTTGTTAACAAGAGGGTTCTCAATGATGTGGAGAAACTAAACTCTCGGTACCAAACATCAACTCTGGAAGCATTTCACAGCCTGATGTTGCGGTTCACACCCAAGAATGTGGTCTTTCCTTTCATCGGAATGTTGTGCAGGTACTATATTTTTTTAAACGCCAGCCTTTTCAACATGTTTGCAGTAGTGCCAGTGACACGAATAGCAATGTCTATATCTTAGAAAAAGAAATGTGTTTTCCTACTGTGTTTTGCTATGGTTTTGCCCACTTGAGGTCACAGAGCCACTTTTAACCATATGCTTTTTAAATTTGATTTACAGACACTATCTGGCAGCACTTCACTTCAATGAAAATGTAGGGCGGACCCAGGCAAGAATCACAAAAGGAACCTTGAGATACAGCATCCACGACCCCAAGGCCAAAAAGGGAGGATACTCTGTGAAGCCAGTGAAGACAAAAGCAAAATACCGTAAGATATTTCACAATTGTTTTAATCTTTTCACTGAAAAGTTACATTTGTAACAAAATGTTTTTTAAAAGGATATACATATTTACTCTGAACAATATTTCCCAGGTTACGTGCACAAGATGATGAGTCTGTTGTTCGAGGAGGTCATCCCAAACCCTAAGCCGTACTTGGAGGAGCTGGAAAAGATTGATGTTCCGGATCCCCTGTCCTCAGCATTCCACCACCCTCCACTGGCAGAAGCTGTAGAATCCTACAGATCCCGCTTCAATCAAGGGCAGCCCTGAAGCCTACATACTGGCCCTCCGTGTCCGGAAACTCCTGTCTGATGCGCCGAACGACACATGCCGGGATGACGATGTAGACTTTTCTCCCCAGCCAACCCCAGCACCAACTGACGAAGCATCTGTAGGCCAGATGCTGGCATCGTCTGGAAGACAAAGATTGTTGTATACAGTATGTTTGTCAATGTTGTGCCTTTGCATTTTTTTAATTATATGTAACATTTGTAAATACATTTGCTTACAAGAGCCCCCGGTGTAATTTATTTTTCATAAATCATTGTGCACAGATATGTATGACTTTTATTCTGGAACAATGAGTAATGATTAAAAAAAGAAGTAGCGATGTGTAGTGTATGATTTGTGTGTTTTAAAATAGAAGTGACTACTTTTACTGCCACTTAAACAGTGCAGTGAGTATAGTACAACTACAGCATGCCTGTGCACTGTTTTAACTTTGAAGATATATAGAACGACTACCTTTGGTAGCCTCTCACTTGCAGGCTTCCGTGGTCGGTCCAGAAGTCATTGAGGGCTTTCTGCAGTGCATATATATTTCGGCACACAGGTTCCAGTCCAGGGTGTTGGCTCATGCAGGCAACAGGGGTGATGGTATCGGTCAGTCTTGTCATTACCTAAAAAGTTGAACATGAATGTGTATCATTTATCAACGACAAAGGCTACCCATCATCACACATAAGTGCAGAGGTGTCCAAAGTAAAAGTACATTTTTGGTACCTATAACACTAGCACATAGCATAACATAGTTGTTACACCATTTACCCCACTCCACCCAATGAGAGACTGTGATGTTACTGAAAAACACTAAAACCCTTTTGAGCCAACCACAGTTTGCTTATCATAACATAAGTATATGGATCTGCTTGCTTACTCAGACAAGTTCCCTCTTGTATTGGAAGTAAACAGTTTATTTTCTTTTTAATTTATACTTGAAAATATATTCTGCATAAGCATCAGAGTATGATGCATATTGCTCACCAGTGTTGGGCAAGTTACTCAAAAACGAATGCATTACTGATTACATGTTACTTTGGTAGCATGCAGACTAAAAACCAAGTTCAGCAATAGCTTCTTTCTGACCCACCACAATGAATACCACTAAAATCCAGGTCATTGTAATGCATTGCAACTTGAGTTATAGCATTGTAACTAAGTAGTAAATATTACAGCTTTTTGCCCTGTAGTCAACATACTAAAAGATTACAAAGACTAAACGCTTACAGAATCAGACCTTGGTCACAACATTGTTTATTATTATTAGAAAGCATAGTTGAAAGCGATTGCTAAAACGCTAATCATACTTGTTGTAATAACACGACAAGAATAGTAATAAACATTGAGGTTACCATTCAGAAACGTTCATAGTCAAACGATGAGGAATCGGTTCCTCCTCCACCTCTCCATCGTCCTCTGACTCAGGGTCATATATATAAGGCTGTATCTCTGAAGACATGTTGAGGTTTTAGTTCCAAAAACAATGTTTTCCAAACAAGCAGACGAACCAACTAACAGCTTGTAGCTTCCCAAAGTTGTACACAGCGCGAGCGGGGGAGGCGGATTCATTCATTCATGGGAGGGAGCCAATCAGAGACATCTCATTATCACGTCACGCATATTCATGAGAGGGAGCCAATCAGAGACACCTGCTTATCGCGTCGCGCATATTCATGAGGGTAAGCCCTGAAAGCCGGAAAGTCCTGTCGTTTCTCAACAAGCCATTTTTCCGGCCCTAAACACCAGCTTGAAACAACGTAACCACAACGTTTTTTTAAACGGGACCAACGCGTAACACATTCAATAACATTGGGGAACACAGGGATGGGACTAGCCTTGAGTTTATCTGTACCCACAACCTTGATTTTTTATTTTTAACTGAAACATGACTGGAAAAATCCACTAGCTCTATCACACTGATAGAAGCAACTCCACCACACTTTAATTTCATTAGTACAGAAAGGCAGAATAAACAGGGAGGGGGATAGCAATTATTTTCAAGGCACTGTTTCAATGTCAAAAGACAGCACTAGGTGAATTTTCATTTTTTGAATACTTAGCTGCAGTTCTAAAGTGTTCTTCTGACATACTGTTATTGACTATTTACAGACCTTCAATATTTTCTGCACCACTCTTCTTAGAGGAATTTGGTGAGCTGTTTTCGAATGTTTGTGTGGACTTTGAAAGCTTGTTTATATCAGGCGATTTCAATTTCCACTTGTACGAATTAGAGAATGCCTATGCTAAGGATTTTTTAAAAGTCTTATTGACATTATTAGCCTTACACAGCATGTAACAGGACTAACACACAACCAAGGTCACACTCTAGACTTAATCATAGCAAAGGGTATAAATGCTTGTGCTAGTGTCAAAGATTATGGCTTTTCTGAACATTACAGCATTTTTCTGATGTTTCTATGTACCCTCATGTTCAAAGGGAATCTGTTACAGTCAAAAAACGTGTAATCAACTGTGAGACAGCCTCTCTCTTTCAGCAAGTACTCTCAGAGATCCAAAGTCAAACTTCAGAGAGTGCAGATGATCTCATGGTTAATTTCAATTCAAGGGTGACCCATATTATGGATGTTATTGCCCCTGAAAAAATCAAAACAGTGGGACATCAAAAAGCAGCTTGGAGAATGAATCCCACAGTTAAATTGCTAAAGCAAGAATGCAGGAGGGCTGAAAGACAGTGGCGTAAATCCAAACTTGAAGTCCACTACCAAATCTATAAACACACACTCTTGAAATACAACCAAGAAATTTCTAAAGCTAGACAATCTTTTTTCTCTGACATAATTAACAGAAATATTAATAATACACGGGTCCTGTTTGGCACTGTGGAAAAGCTAGCAAGGCCCCCAAATCAAATGCCCTCTGAGTTCCTCTCAGTCAGCAAATGCAATGAGTTCACATCCTTTTTCAAAGGAAAGATTGAAAAAATATGTACAAACATACTCACACATGTGCAACCGACCCAAGATTCGGACCAACTTGCTACGGTGAAGTTAAATCCTAACCTCATGAGAAATTTTCATTTAGTTGATGTGGACATTCTTAATAGAATGGTACAAAGTCTTAGCTCCTCTACATCTGACTTAGATATTCTACCAACAGCCTTCTTTATATCCATCTTACATCTAATATCACCAGATGTACTTCAGATCATCAACACCTCACTACAAACAGGCATATTCCCAGGCTGTCTGAAAGAAGCAGTTGTGAAACCCTTACTGAAAAAGAGCAACCTGGATGCACTGGTACTAAACAACTATAGGCCCATATCCAATCTACCATTCAAATAATAGAGAAAATTGTTTTTAACCAATTAACTGCCTTTCTAATGTCTAATTGCTACCTTGATAAGTTTCAATCAGGTTTCCGTGCCTACCACAGCACTGAAACAGGTCTTATTAAAGTTGTGAATGACATAAGATTGAATTCTGATGCTGGCAAGTCTTGGTGCTACTAGATTTAAGCGCAGCGTTCAACACAGTTGATCATGCCATACTACTATATAGACTGGAACACTGGGTTGGCTTTAATTACAGGCATAGTGATGAACTGGTTAAACTCGTACTTACAACAAGACATACCTCATCACCGATGTCTCTGAACTGTGGGGTCCCCCAGGGCTCCATTCTGGGGCCACTACTATTCAATCTGTATACGCTGCCACTGGGACACATTATCGAGAATAACTCCATAAAATACCATAGCTATGCGGATGATACCCAACTCTACTTATCTGGGATTTTGTGATTTTTGCGGTCAAAATGTCTGATTTTGTGGCGGCATTTTCTCATTTTTTGCAAAGATTTTGCGCCCCTTTCTGGGTTTTTTTGGTAACTGAAAACCACAATCAGTCTAAGCAGGCTTAAGACAAAATAGAGAGAGATTCAGAAACACACTTCC
>NC_085861.1:29277563-29395063 GCF_034702125.1 Engraulis encrasicolus | reverse complement strand
ATAGGCTGCACTGTGATGGGGCTTTAGCATGCATGATGTGAATTTATTGATAAAATGAAAATGAATGAAATGAAAATGAATTTTTTAACGCTTTTAATATCACACCAAACAATGTACACACACTTTGACAGGAACCATGCATTTCATAAAAATAAATAATTTAAAACTACACACATACCCTGCACTCAGGTCACAAATGTACAACTCAGAAACAAACACGGACGGAATCACGGAATGTGGACATTAAAACGGAATTTGGTTATAAACGCGGAATTGCACGGAATTTGCTCATTTCTTATGATAAAATTAAAAATCCATTATTTTCGTCATCATTTATCAGTCTAAAAGACATTTCAAACACAAAATATGGCCACGATATCATATCTGGCCCACGCGAGGTGATGCGCAAAAGTTCTATGCAGATCCATGTCAGCGCATGTTGACAGTGAACGCATCTCTCTCCCAAGCGGCGTATACGCTTTCTCTGCGATTTCTCACAAAATATGAAGAATTATACAAAACCTTTTTTTTCACTCATGGCCAGTGACTGGCTTAAGATATTTATTAGCAATATTCTGTGTTTACTCTTTCAAAAGCATGATCACAACCCAAACTACCAAAATGACCCTGTTCAAAAGTTTACATACCCTAGTTCTGATGCTGAATATGGCCCTGTTTAATATCAGGGACCGCTCTAAATTGTTTGTGGTAGTTGTGGATAAGGTTCTTAATTTTCTCAGATGACAAAACAGCACATTCCTTCTGGCAGAATGGTTGTTTCTTATAATATCTTTGGGTGTCTTGCTGGAACCTCACATTTGAGGTTTCCCCTGAGTGGCTCAATGATGTTGAGATCAGGAGAGTGAGATGGCCGCTCAAAAACCTTAATTTTATTCTTTCTGAAGCTAATGACGGGTTGATTTGGCTTTCTGTGTCGAAATATTGTCATGTTGGCACTGTTGGAATTTCAATTCAGAAATGCAATATGAGGAGGTTTGGTTGGAATCAGGCCAATGGGCAAGGGAATCATTGCATTGCAATGATCATTGCAAGGGAAATTGTTCAGGAGTCATAGGACAACCAAAAAATAACTTCAGGTGAAATATAGGACAACATAAAAAAATGTTTTAAACTGTACAAGAAAGATGCACTTGAGGAAAGATGGGCTGTTGGGGGTTGCCAGGAGAAAGCCATTACTACAAAAATGCAAACATGTTATTTTGCATATGATACACCAAATAGCACAGTGAGAAGCATCAAAATGCCTGTGACAAAGTCATTTGGAAAAATTAGATCAATATGGAACTTTTTTCAGCCACTATTAACAGTACCATTTGGAGAACAGTCAACAGAGCCTATGATGAAAGTTACACCATCCCTTCTGTGAAACATGGTTATGGACCACTGATGTCATGGGGACATTTGAGTTACAAATGCACTACACTTTTGGTCCATACTCACAGAATGATGAATACATTGCCCTGTGAAAAATACTGGAGGAAACTTGACACTCATCAGCCTTGAAACTGCACATGGTCCATTGTTTGGACATGCCAACATGACAATAGTTCAGCACAGAAAGCCAAATCAACCTGTCATTAGCTTCAGAAAGAATAAAATTAAGTTTTTGAGTGACCATCCCACTCCCCTGATCTCAACATCATTCAGCCAAATGTGAGGTCAAATGTGAGGTTCCAGCAAGACACCCAAATATATTATAGGAAACAACCATTCTGCCAGGAAGAATGTGCTGTTTTGTCAACTGAGAACATTAAGAGCCTTATCCACAACTACCACAAACAATTTAGAGCGGTCCCTGATGTTTAACAGGGCCATATTCAGCATCAGAAACTAGGGTATGTAAACTTTTGAAAAGGGTCATTTGGGTAATTTGGGTTGTGATCATGCTTTTGAAAGAGTAAACACAGAATACAGCTAATACATTTCTTAAGCTAGTCACTAGCCATGAGTAAAAAAAAGGTTTTGTGTAATCTTTCATATTTTGCGAGATATCACCAAGAAAGCGTATATTCTGCTGGGGCATGTAAACATATGAGCACCACTGTACCCATATCAGTGCCATTTCACCCTGCCAAGACACTGGACCTGGGTCTATTGGAGCTCTCTGATCAGGGCGTCCTCGTCATACTGCAGCAGGCACTCTGTTGTTTCTATAGTTCCTAGAAGCGAGACAAATAAATAAATACTTCGCCATGCACCTCATATTGACATAACAAATATATCAATAAGCAAGACATATTGAGCCCAACAGGAATAATCTTACACTAGATCAGTTTTCTGTGGTCTCTTGTAAGATTGGCCCATCACCATCCTGCAGGACACTACCGTCTCCCTGCCAGGATCTGTAGGATGTAAGAAAATAAATCAAAACATAGCAATGCACAGCATTGACAACTTATCTATAAAGTAGCACAAGTCATATTGCCAATGTAGGCCAGGGGTGGGGAACCTATGTCTTGAGGGCCGTTTGCGACCCTTGAGGCCGTTTTATCCGGCCCCCCGATGTAATTTTAATGCAATTCAGCTTCACATGAAATATGACATATTTTGTAAAGGAATCTTAGAAAATGAATTTGCAATACAATTAAGTTATATTCAGGGAACCTGAAGAAGGTGGTGTTTGTTTAAATGTGGCTGCCTTCAATATAGGCCTAAAGTGAAAGGGAAAATCCTGGTTTGTGTTCATAGTACGGCCCTTGGAGGACTTTTACGGCCCCTCAGATGAATTTTAAGTGGCCCTTCGAATGAGAAAGGTTCCCCAACCCTGACGTAGGCTATAGGTTAAGCTTACCCTCTTTCACTCTTCTGTGGTGAGACTGTGCCCATTTCGGGTTGACCTCCACACGCGTCTGTAGCACAGCACACAGGATTGCAGGACACAGCATCCTGCAGGACACTACAAAAAACAAGGGGAACGAATAAATGACCTGTCCAGTTCTATAAAAAAGAAAAGAAAATTGATGCAGTGCCAGAGCTGTGGTAAAAGTAACCTTGGGTAAATCATCTAGGACTAGGGTGTGTGTGAGTGTGTGTGTGTGTGGTAAATCCAGTGTTCACATTATTCAGATATGAGAATTAATTCATTAATTTTAACTGATATCACCACATACCGATATCAGTGCCATTTCACCCTGCCAAGACACTGGACCTGGGTCTATTGGAGCTCTCTGACCAGGGCGTCCTCGTCATACTGCAGCAGGCACTCTGTTGTTTCTACAGCTCCTAGAAGCGAGACAAATAAATTAAATACTTCGCCATGCACCTCATATTGACATAGCAAATGTATCAATGAGCAAGTCATATTGGTCACAAAGAAGTTAATCTTACATTCTTTCAGTCTTCTATGGCTGTGGTTCCCAACCTTTTTCTTAAGGGACCCATGTTTTTACTATTGTAAGCTTTAGTGACCCAACCACGCGAGCGCCCGCACGAGACGGAGTCACAAGATGCCCTCCGTTTCCTGCGAAAACTTATTTTAGTTATTTTATTCCTCAATTCGTCTTTGGTCAAATATAGAATAAATGTTTAATGTAGCACTTACAATTTGTTGCGTCTGTGCATTTATTAGTTAAATGCTTTGTCTTTTATTCAACATGGGCTATATATATTTAAAACGAAACCCCTTAAAATCAAGAGGGCTCCGCGACCCCCTGTGGATCTTTGGCGACCCATAAGGGGGGTCCCGACCCATAGGTTGGGAACCACTGTTCTATGGCGAGACTGCTCCTCATAAGAGCAGTTAGGCCTTCAAGTGACTCGTCTTCGCCATATTATGAGACAGCAGCCTGTGAAAACATGGTAAATAGAATAACCCATTAACCTTGGGTCCTAATATAATACATGGACATAAACTAGCCTACATTATTTAGACAATGTCAGTAGACCTCCACGTGAAACAATAAGAAAAAGTGACCATGCATAATTTCAATTTCTTGAAGAGGCCAGCTACACTTATTTGTGCAACAAGTGCTGTTTTGAGGACCCATACTTTTTAAGGACAGGTTGCCTAGTGTTGCAAATGCCAGGATATTTCACATTGATTTCGGGGTGTCGTGCTTTATTAATTTCACCACTCTGGTCGACAATGAGCTCGCGCTGATACATTGAGCTCTCGTTACTGAGAGCTGCCGCCAGAACTACTCACGGTTAGCTTTCATAATATAGAACGCAACAAGGAAGAATCGGTCGGTTTGCTGAAAGGGCAAGGTGTTTCAAAGTAGCATGGAACTAAATTATATCCCACCTTTGACTTGATTTCACGCAGGTGGGTCTTGGAACCCCTGTGACTGCCTAGGTTTCAGGATAGAGAAAGTAAAACAAAAATCATTGAGTAACATCGATGCGGGACAAATTGTAGCTTTTGTAGACTACGTCGCTACTTGAGGAAAAATAGCTTAACTACAGGGACGTTATTCGATACATAGTAGTGACGCTACGACCAAGCTACTAGGGAATGTAATTAAACTAGTCGCTTCGCTACTGCCCAGCACTGAAAACCAACATACCCAGACGGCACACCAGTCTTGCCAACGTCGCCTAGATGCATTTTTGCCGCTGTAAAATACATTGGCAAGACGTCTAAGCGTTAGTTCATCAGCGAAATGCCGGGCAGACGTGAAAAATGAGCAGTGCCCAGCATCTAGTTGATGAGCTAACGCAATAGCATGCTAACGGTAGCCTTTGTCTATCTTTAGGCAGGGGAAAGGCAACTGAGAACGAGCAATGTCAAACAATTTACCATCAACAAGTATACTTAACATATTCACCGTTTCACCACTGCATTTTGTCATTACGATGCTCGCAAGTCATCAGAATTTACTAGCGTACAGCAGCAACTAGAGTAGTCACATAACATTTATTGAGGGGACTTGAGCTACCAGCTATGTAAACCGGCTGTGCTACAACTTAGCAATGGCGGATCTATGTTCAGAGGAGCTATTCAATCGCTCTTGAGTACTGAAACTTTAAACCACAGTTGAGTCAAATGTACTTACATGTATGTGAAGCCCATTTTCCGTTGGTATGTGAGGAACTTTTCCCCCATATCGCCAAGAAACTTGTAACAGTGAAACCACACAGACAGCGCATGGTTCTGTTCAATCAGGAAGGTGTTGTTCACCGCAGTTGATGGCTTCTTTGTGGCTTGTGTGTGGAATTTGCATTGTGCAAATTAGTTTTACTGCCACCTAAAGGCTTGGTGTAGAACTAATTTAACCAGAGACTGTCTATTTTGAACTTCCTTGAACAATCCTTGCTTTAGTTCAGAATCATTTAAAAACCAGAGTGGCCAAGCACATTGATGTTTTTCCTCAAAAGCAGGGGTGAGGAACCTTTTTAATTCGAAGGGTCACTTCAAAATGTATGTCCAAGAAAGATCATTCAGATGATTCTATTCTGATAGCCTATTCTGTAGGTTCATTTAAATGTTTATAGCACCGATCGAATTGTTTGATCAACTTAATTTCTGAGCTTATAGTATCATAATAAAATGTACTGACAGCAAAGCTGTGGCTAGTAGAAAGGTTTAATGCAGGGGTGGGGAACCTTTTTCATTCGAGGGGCCACTTCAAATTCCTACCATGGTCATAAAAATCCTCCGGGGGCCGTAGGCCTACTATAAACACAAATCAGGATTTCCCCATAAAATTTAGGCCTATATAGACACCTTTAGGCCTATATAGACATATAGACACCTTTAAAGGTAGACACCTTTAAAACAGTCCCCACCTTTTCTAGGTCCCCTGAATATAGGCCTAACTTGCATTGGAAATGTAATTTCTAAGATTCCTTTAGGCCTGCAAAATATGTCATAGGCCTATTTCATGTGAAGTTGCAAAACATTATAATGATATCAGGGGCCGGATAAAACGGCCTCAAGGGCCCTCGAGACATAGGTTCCCTACCCCTGGTTTAATGGTTAGTGATTCTGAAAAACACCACTGGGCAGCGTGAACAAACATACACACAGACACACACACACACATTTTAGTAAAAGGCCAAAAAATGCCCTAGGGCCCCCAACAATCCCGTTGCCTAGGGACCCCAAAATCCTAGAAACAGGCCTGCCGACCCCCCACTCCCTCCCACCCACCTGACCTCACCCCACCCCACCCCACTTGAAATTGACTGGGGCAGCTCCCGACCTGATCACTGGCATTTACATATTAAAGGCTCTCCTAAGAGGGGGCATGGGGGAGCCGCAAATGCTGTGGCTTGAGGTATGAGGCAATTTAAGGTGCAAAACTCATCCACAAATTCCTCTTTTCATGCAGTGCATGTTATGTCAGCTTTACACATCTGACATAAGGTGCACAGTGTGACATGGTGCATTGCTCCTCAGACAGTACTCTAGTAAATATGTGCACCCGGTCACACACAGTTGTGCACACAGTTGTCACGCAGCAAGCATATCCCGGTCTCAGTCCTTGAGTGTGTGTGTGTGTGTGTGTGTGTGTGTGTGTGTGTGTGTGTGTGTGTGTGTGTGTGTGTGTGTGTGTGTGTGTGTGTGTGTGTGTGTGTGCAAGATGGCCGCACGCAACATGGCCACGGCGGATACATGGATACAAACACAGAACACAAACCACTGTAACATGGATGCAAACACAGTGGGCCACAGACTACCTCTCAGTCTCCACTCCCTGGGCCAGAACCAGATGTTAACTCTTTGGTGTCGGAGGGACTCCTCTCACTGGAATGAGCACATACACCCAGTAGACCACTGCTTAGTCTGAATGGTGGTCCCTGGGTCAGAACCAGTTGAAACCTCCTGGTCTAAGTAACAGAAGGTGCCAAACATGCTCTCTCTGTCTCTCATTATTTACCCTTCTACCACCTCTTCTTCATCTCTCTCTCTCTCTATCCCTCTCTCCAGGCTTCAGTCCTGCAGTATTACAGAAGAGGGCTGTACTGCTCTGAGTTCAGCGCTGATTTCAAACCCCTCACACCTGACAGAACTGTATCTGAGTCATAATAAACTTGGAGACTCTGGAGTGAAGCAGATATCCGCTCTACTCATCAATCCAGGCTGTAAACTACAAACGTTAAGGTGAGCAAAGACACAAACAGACATAGATGCTCATGGCAGCACGGGGTGTGGGGACCTTTTCAGTGACCCTCATGTGTGGGGGACCTTTTCCTATTCAGTGACCCTCATGTGTGGGGACCTTTTCCTATTCAGTGACCCTCATGTGTGGGGACCTTTTCCTATTCAGTGACCCTCATGTGTGGGGACCTTTTCCTATTCAGTGACCCTCATGTGTGGGGACCTTTTCCTATTCAGTGACCCTCATGTGTGGGGATCTTTTCCTATTCAGTGATCCTCATGTGGGGGACATTTTCCTATTCAGTGACCCTCATGTTAACTCTCTGCTAAGGTGTAGAAGGGACTCCCCCCTCTGTAACATGGATACAAACACAGTGGGCCACAGACTACCTCTCAGGTGTCGGAGGAACTCCCCTCACTGGAATGTGTACATACACAATACAGTTATTATTTTATGGCAGCTTTGCACACCTGACACAAGGCACAGGGTGTAATATGGTGCATTGCTGTTCAGACAGTACTCTAGTAAATATGTGCACTCGGTCACAAAGTTTAATGGACACACAGTCACGCAGCAAGCATATCCCTGTGTGTGTGTGTGTGTGTGTGTGTGTGTGTGTGTGTGTGTGTGTGTGTGTGTGTGTGTGTGTGTGTGTGTGTGTGTGTGTGTGTGTGTGTGTGTGTGTGTGTGTGAGTGTGTGTTTGAGTGTGTGTGTGTGTGTGTGTGTGTGTGTGTGTGTGTGTGTGTGTGTGTGTGTGTGTGTGTGTGTGTGTGTGTGCGTGCGTGCGTGCGCGTGCGTGTGTGTGTGTGTGTCTGCATAAGTAAGGGGGTTTTCAGTCAGTGTTCTGCTGCCCACTAGTGGTCGATGGCAGTATTGCTATTGGTCTCTAACTTGCTATGCATTTCTTAAAGGGACACTAGATAGGATTAAAACGTAAGTCCAAACTCAACTGATGCTGAAATGAGTCATTAGTAATGGCACCTTGTCAAATGAAGTCAGAACAGGAGAAAACCTGCTCAGGTACATGAACATAGATGCTCATGGCAGTACTGGGTGTGGTGAACTGAAATCCTTTCTCATTCAGTGATCCTCACGTTAACTGGTTGAAGGGACTCCCCCCTTTGTAACATGTACATGCGCAAACACAGTCACCCACTACTGCCCCCGCTGGCAGTATGTCTATGCTTTACCCCGAAGTCAGCACAGTATGACTGTGCATCATCCTTTAGTCTGAATGGTGGTCCCAGTGTCAGAAACAGTTGACACCTCTTGGTCTAATCAATATAAGGTGCTGAAAACAATGTCCTGCTCTCTCTCTGTCTCTCATTATTTACCCTTCTACCTCCTCTTCTCTATCTCTCCATCTCTCTGTCTCTCTCCAGGCTTAATGACTGCAGTATAACAGAAGAGGGCTGTGCTGCTCTGACTGCAGCGCTGATTTCAAACCCCTCACATCTGACAGAGCTGTATCTGGGTGCTAATATGCTTGGAGACTCGGGTATGAAGCAGATCTCTGCTCTACTCAGCAATCCAGACTGTAAACTACAAAAACTAAGGTAAGAAAAGAGACACGTTTAGCAGACTAAACATTAGTTTGAAGATTCAGAACCAGTTTTTTATGTTTTAATGGCCACCACCATCAGACTACTGAACTCTGGCTATCTGCAAAGTATACAGCTGTCTCCAAAAGTTTTGTCGCCTATCTATCTGTTTGGAACAACAGCTAATAAATTAAACAGTTTTCTGCAGAAGTCACTCATATGAAAGCTACAACCCTCCCGAATGAAGTTTTATGCACAAAAATAAACTTCATGCACCAAAGAAAGATTGATGCTGTAATGAACACAGACAGGGCAGATTTTCACAAGACAAAAGTTTTGTCGAACATAATGTGAAAATGAGCAGATAAGTCACTTCAAAACACTTCACATACTCAGATCGGGTGTCATACTTAATCACTGAATCACTCTCGCCTCTTCAACTTTGGCCTTAGGTGTATGTTAGTTTAGGGTCATTGTGAACATGGAAAGCAACTCAATGAAAAACAATGAAGGTCAATGAGAGATGTTGACATATTTGCTATTCGTAGAGATTTAATCAATGATAAAAGTTCTCACACACCAGCAGCATGCATGCAGCTCCACATAACAGCGATATCCCTACCATGTTTCACTTTATGCACCATGTTTCTTTTTTCATATTCTTCATCTCCAATCCATACAGTTCTGATGCTATCAGTTCTAAAATGATTGATCCTGGGATCATGACTTCAGAGTACGAGTCCCATTAGCCTTCATTTTTGTCAGAATTAGGCCTGACAAACTCTTGGCTGGCTTTTATGAGACAGGACAGTGGGAGAGACTTCTTTGGTGCTGGACATGAAGAATATGAAAAAAAAAAACCCATGGTGCCTAAAGTCTAACATGGGAGGGATACAGCTCCTATGTGGAGCTACATGCATGCTGCTGGTTTGTGAGGGCATTTCATCATTGATTAGCCTAAATCATGAATTTAAAATGTATTGCTCTACAAATAGCAAATATGTCACCATCTCTCATTGACTTTCATTGCTTTTCATTGTGTTGCTTTCCATGATTACAATCTCAAGTCTCAAGTTTATTGTCAATTTCTTTACATGCACTGGTCATACAAAGAATTTGAAATTGCGTTTCTTGCTCTCCCATGCAGACATAGACTAATCTAGGTAAGGACATAGACAGTATAGACATAGACAGTACTCATACATGGACATAGACAGTATGGACGTAGACATTGCTCATACAGACATTTAAAGTGCAAGACTGGACAACAGAAGACTTGTAGAGAACATACATTAAGAGGAGGTATTTTGTTGTGCTTTTTCTAAAAGTCCTTTATAGCGTTCTGACATAGTAATAGTAGCATTTGAAGAAAATAAATAATTAAAAAAGGTTTATTAAATACACCAGCAGCAGTATGTGTGTGTGTGTGTGTTTGTATGTGTTTTGTGTGCGTGTGTGTGTGTGTGTGTGTGTGTGTGTGTGTGTGTGTGTGTGTGTGTGTGTGTGTGTGTGTGTGTGTGTGTGTGTGTGTGTGTGTGTGTGTGTTTAGTGCAGGTAGAAAGTGCGGTGTGCGTCTGTGTGTGTGTACCTGTGTATGTGTGTGTGTGTGTGTGTGTATGTGTGTGAATATGAGTTGTGTGTCAGTGTGTGTATGTTTGGGTTTAGTGCAGAAAGTGCAGTGTGCTTGTGTGTGTGTGTGTGTGTGTGTGTGTGTGTGTGTGTGTGTGTGTGTGTGTGTGTGTGTGTGTGTGTGTGTGTGTGTGTGGTGTGTGTGTGTGTGTGTGTGTGTGTGTGTGTGTGTGTGTGTGTGCATGTGTATGTTTTGAGTTAGTGCAGGTTGAAAGTTCAGTCACAGATGTAGTAGTGCAGGTGGAATGTTCAGTCGCAGATATGGTGGTGGGGATGAGGGGGGGGAGCGTTGTCAGTGGCCTGGCTGGCTAGAGGCTGACAGTGAAGGGAGAGTGGGTTGAGTGTTCAGTATCTTGATTGCTTGATGCATCGTGCTGCTTGCAAGCCTGGTGGTACGGGAACGGAGGCGCCTGTACCTCTTTCCAGAGGGCAGGAGGCTGAACAGTTTGTGTGCAGGGTGGCTTGTGTCTTTGATGATCATCAGTGCTTTTCGGGTGAGGCGTGCGGTGTAAATGTCCTGCAGGGAGGGGAGTGGTACTCCAATGATCTTCTTCGCTGTGTTCACAACACGCTGGAGTGTCTTCCTGTTTTTCTCCGTGCAGCTTCCTGCCCACACTGTGATGCAGCTGGACACGACGCTCTCTATGGTTCCTCTGTAGAATGTTGTCATGATGGAGGGTGTAGCACTTGCCTTCTTTAGTTTGCGCAAGAAGTAGAGACGCTGATGGGCCTTCTTCGCCAGTGATGTAGTGTTGGTGGTCCAAGAGAGGTCGTCGCTGATGTGCACTCCAAGGAACTTGGTGCTGCTCACTCTCTCCACAGCATCACCGTCGATGGTCAGTGGTGGCAGTTGTTTTTGGACCCTCTGAAAGTTGACAACAATCTCCTTGGTCTTGTTGACATTCAGCAGGAGGTTGTTGTCTTTGCACCATCTGGCCAGCAGGTCTACTTCTTCTCTGTAGTGGGTCTCATCGCCCTTAGTGATGAGGCCCACCAGTGTTGTATCATCCGCAAACTTCACTAGATGGTTAGTGCTGTGGGTCGTTGTGCAGTCATGTGTCAGCAGCGTGAACAGCAGGGGGCTGAGAACCCCGTGCTCAGGGTCAGGGTGCTTGAGGTGTTATTCCCTACCCGTACTGCTTGTGGTCTCTGCATCAGGAAGTCCAGCAGCCAGTTGCAGAGGGAGGTGCTGAAACCTAGTTTGTCCAGTTTTCTGATGAGTTGTTGTGGTATTATGGTATTGAATGCTGAACTGAAGTCAATGAACAGCTTTCTCACATATGAGTCTTTATTGTCCAAGTGGGTGAGGGCTGGATGGAGGGCAGAGCAGATTGCATCCTCCGTGGATCGCTTGGCTCGGTATGCGAACTGGTAGGGGTCCAGGGTGGGGAGTAGGGTGGCTTTGATGTGTGACAGGACTAGCCGTTCGAAGCACTTCATGATTATGGGCGTCAGTGCTACAGGACGGTAGTCATTGAAGCATGATGGTGATGATTTCTTCGGCACGGGTATGATGGTAGCAGCTTTGAAAAGTGATGGGATGACTGCTTGCTCCAGAGAGATGTTAAAGATGTCTGTGAAGACATCCTTCAGCTCTTCTGCACAATCCTTCAACACTCGGCCAGGTATGTTGTCTGGGCCAGCTGCTTTGCGTGGGTTGATGGTGGCCAGTGTCCTCTTCACACTGGCAGAGGACAGGTACAGGGGTTGATCATGGGGGGGAGGGGGAGTTTTCTGTGGATGAGTGTCATTTTGTGCTTCAAAACGGGCAAAGAAACTGTTCAGGTCGTTTAGCAGAGAGGTGTTGTTGTCACAGCTTCGTGGTGCGGGCTTATAGTCCGTGATGGCCTGTATGCCCTGCCACAGGCTCTGTGTATCTCTGCTGTCTTTGAAGTGTGTTGTTATTTTGTCCGAGTATTCCTTTTTTGCTTTCCTGATGCCCTGGGACAGGTTTGCCCTTGCTGCTTTTAGGCCAGCTACGTCTCCTGCTCTGAAGGCTTTGTCTCTGGCCCTCAGCAGTCTGTGAACGTCTCCTGTGAACCATGACCCTACAATGACCCTAAATATACACCTAAGGCCAAAGTTGAATTTTTTGAAGAGGTGAGAGTGATTCAGAGATTAAGTATGACACCCGATCTGCGTATTTGAAGTGTTTTGAAGTGACTTATCTGCTCATTTTCACATTATGTTCGATAGGCGACAAAACTTTTGTCTTGTGAAAATCTGCCCTGTCTGTGTTCATTAAAGGGTCAATCTTTCTTTGGTGCATGGAGTTTATTTTTGTACATCAAACTTCATTCGGGAGAGTCGTAGCTTTCATGTGAGTGACTTCTGAAGCCAAGTGATTAATTGAAAGTCAGGTTATTGGCTGTTGTTCCAAACACATGGATAGGCGACAAAACTTCTGGAGACGGCTGTATGGTTGTGAGTTTGTGTTTGTTTATGTTCTCACGAGCCTTTGTGTAACGTTTTATGCACTTCTCTGTCTGTCTTTCTTTCTGCCTGCATCTCTCTCTCTCTCTCTCTCTCTCTCTCTCTCTCTCTCTCTCTCTCTCTCTCTCTCTCTCTCTCTCTCTGTCTCTCTCTCTCTCATTCTCTTTTTCTCTCTCTCTCTCCAGCCTTTGGACTTGCGATATAACCGAACGAGGTTGTGCTCTTCTGACATCAGCTCTGGCATCAAACCCCTCCCACCTGATAGAACTGAATCTCAGTGATAATAAACTTGGAGACTCAGCAGTCAAGCAGATCTCTGCTCTGGTGGAAGACCCAAACTACAGACTTGAGAAAGTAACGTGAGTAAAACCATTGCGACATCATGTGTGCAATATTTATCAGTGATTATAAAGAGATTGTGATTACTTATTGGTCTTGAGAAATACTTTCTTTATTTGTGTTGAAATAATTGCTATTACAGTTGAGAAAATCATTTTTATGGTAAAATATTATTTATAATATCAGTGTATTCCCGGCAATGTGACAGCATCACACTTTAACCACCTTAATCACTCATTACCTGTCTGTCTATGTCAGTAATCTGTTGCTAAATTGACAGTCATACTCTAATGTAACTTGCTATATTATTTTCACATCTTTGTGTTTTTAATATCTTTTTCAGCTTGGAAAACACTGGGAAGTAGCCTCTTACTGCAGATGGGGTCGTCGGCGGGCCTATGCACTATTTGCTGAAAATACTCAACTACATCATAACAACATTGCCATGATATTACCGACAGCCTTCAGTAACAAATAAAAACTTGGTCATTACAGTTTTGATGACAGTTAAGTTATAACGTAGGCTCTGGAGACAGTAAGGTTATAGCATAGGCTCTGGTGACAATAAGGTTATAACATAGGCTCTGATGACAGTAAGGTTATAGCATAGGCTCTTGTGACAGTAAGGTTATAACATAGGCTCTGGTGACAGTCAGGTTATAACGTAGGCTCTGGTGACAGTAAGGTTATAACATAGGCTCTGGTGACAGTAAGATTATAACATAGGCTCTGGTGTTAATTCAAAGTCAAGGGAAACCAGTGGAAGTCATGTCAAAACCATAGCAGGCTCCTGTAATATGTCATAATAATAATGTATACACTTTTGTGACTGTAATCACTGTGATCACTGTTATGTAAGTACTGTTATGTCACCCCTCTCCTTTTATTAATATGCATGAATGAATAAATGAATGCTGAAATATTCTTTAAAGCGGAATTCGTCTTTTAAACAACTTTGTCGTCACTATATTTGATCTTGTCCTAATGGAGGATTGTGCTGCCACTGTTTATAATCTTCCTATTAAGTATTAAACATTTTCATTTATGATGTTGTTTTACAAAGTGGAAAAATATGTACACCAGTGGCGGCTGGTAGTCTGTCAAACAGGGGAGGCTGTTCAATTACAATATGTCCAGAACGCAAAAATAAAGGGGGGGGGGGGATTTTGACACACATCTTACATTGGTCCTGAGCCACATATGGCCTCACACACTAAAGGACTTTTGTTGAAACAAATTTGTTAATCATTAATCATTATCCCCCTTGTAGCCTATTCATAGGGAAATGTTTTTATTATTATTATTATTATCATTAGGCCTACCTCCGCCACAAAATGATGTGATTTAGTTTGCCTTCGTTGTCTTTGTTCATTACTGGGTGCACGGCTTAACTTACCACTAGAGGTCGCAAAATCTTTAATTATTTACCAGACATTGCCAACACAGTAGGAAACAAGGACTCGCCACTCACGGGACTTGGCAGTTAACCAGTTGATAAGACACCACGAAAGCTCAAAAGAAACGGTTGTTCTTCCCTACCTTTTTCACCAAGTCAATATTAGGCAGTGCTCTGCTCTGCTCCTTGATATTCATTTTCTCCTCATAAGGACGACTGGAATTCGCCAGAATTTAATCCACAATGCTTGGCATTTTGCATAGCTCTCTAGCTTTCTTGCAAGCTAGCCCTAACGAAAAGTAGGCAACTTCAACTTTTGAATTGGGAGATTAAAAAGGATAAGGACATGCCACTATTAAGACTTTATTCGCAACACTAGTGTCACTAGGTTTACAAGAATATGTACACAAAACTGGAGTACACCGCAATGAATAGCTTCCCCACTGGTTACCACGACGAAACTTCTCAGTCAAATTAATATATCCGCATTTCGAAATGAAATCAACTACTGTAGCCTACTGACACGGGGTTCACCCAATCACAAGTCGGAGCTCCAGTCTCCGGTCCCTCCCCCCTCCTCTCTCTTCTCCATTCACTCCCAGTGAGGCTCAGTCTCAAAATCAAAAAAATTTCACGGCAATAGCCAATGACCGTTTAGCATTTTGCCATTGAAAAATCGTACAATCCCACATGCCATTGAAGTCCATTGAGACTCGACTCGCTTGCGTTGTCATGAGCGGAAAAAAACTTGTGCGAGCCTCGGGATCTTATAACAGATTGGTTTCATCTCTAAGTTGAGCACATGCATTTTCTATGGAGCTGGGTCTGAAATAGCAATGTTATTAAGTTGTGTAAAGCATTAGTTTACATACTATTCTCCGTGATTTTGGACAGGAGGCGGCGCCTCCCTTGTACTCAAAGAGGAATCGCCTCTGATGTATACACTTTATATTATTAACCTTTCCCATTGTAAGCAAAATATTACTTATCAAAAGTGGTGTACTCTAGCCTGATAAACCAGCCTAAAATTTAGTCTGGCTCCGATGAACGATACCTCCAAAGATTGTTGATGAGAACAACCTATTGTTTTTTCAAACCGTGCCGGCGCTCTGACCAATCAGCGATCTTTGCGTTGATGTGCTTTCCCAACGGTGTTGCTAGGTTTGTCGTCACTCCCTCAAAACCCCGCCCGCTTTGAATCAAAACAAATCGCTGCGTTGTGATTGGATTTGCCAGACTCAGGTCGCAGCTGAAAAGTTTCGGCATCCAGCGGGTGGCGCTGGTTTACCAGGCTAGGTGTACTCATTATTGCTGTGAGGTGAGAGGTGGTTGCAAGCAGCCACGTAAACGATGTGTGTTTAAATTGATTATAATCCTGTTGTCAGTTCAGGTAAACCGTGTTTAAGGCAATATTACATGATTGGCATAACATAGTGTCAACAAATTAACAGTCTTTATTGTTAGAGAAAGATATGATTTGTTTTTTTTTCAAAATCTGTGAACATGTGTCTTACCAATAGATTTTTTGGTAACACTTTACTTGACGTGTTACTGCATAACACATTCATAACAGCTGTTATAACGTCTACACGAAGCATTCATGATTGTTTCATAACACATCCATACCAAACCTTTCATGAACGTTCCGTACAGAATGGCTGCAACTTGTCAAAATAAAAGTCAACAACCGCAAACAGGATACTGGAAGAAGTCATGTTACCATATAGTTTTGTTACCTTGTAGGAATATCCATAATAAAAATGTAAAAAAGGGAATGTCTTGTTGAATTATTCACATTTGAAAATATACACTCATAAAATGACCCAAGCCCTTCTTTGGTTAGCCACATTGTTTTTGTGCTTGATTTACTTGAAGAGATTGGTTAAATATCAAATGCATTTAGATACCATTGTTCCAACACAATATAATTATCAAACGTCTATGAAACCAACAGAAATGAGTTAGGGTTAATATCAAATGCATTCAAATAATATAGTTCCAACAAAATGCATTTAAGAATCTATCTAACATTCATGAAACCAAAACAAATGAGTTTGTTTTTTAATTTGGAACCTCCCCTTGCGCATGCGTCTTGGAAGCAGTGTCCTGTTAAAAAAAGATGGATTGATGGCGGCCGCATGCAGAGAAACAGGTAAGAGATATAGTCCTGGACCAGCCATGTAGACCCGTTCGCAATTTTGAGTTGGGGGCGTTTCTCACTGGAATTGAGTTAGTGGGTTCCTAGACATTAAAAATCACGGAGGTGCTCGTCCACCATAGTGCCAGGTTTTTCAGAATATGGCTGCCAAATATGGCCGCCATTGCCAATGACTAATATCTGTCTTTTTTACTTTTAAACTGTTCAGACACATGCCATACATAAATTCTGACCAATTTTTGGAGAGGAATTCAATTCTGACAATTACACGAGGAGGATGTGTGATTTTGACCTTAAAAGGTCATTGCCAAGGTCAAATGTGCTATTCTGATGAACGTTAGTAGACTTCCATTGTAAAAATGAGAGACAAATGATCAATTATGGCATGAGGAGTTATTTGCTGATATTACTATGATTATTTGTGTCAGTATAGTCCTTAAAAGGTCAAGGTCAATGTCAAGGTCAAGGTATTTTTCCTATTCTGAAGAACTCAGCCATGTGCTTGCCCATTAGGTCATTGTTAAGAATAAGGAACTGCCACTATAAATGTAAATCTAACATTTCTAACATTTAATATTTCTTAACACTTTAGGGACCATCATATCATGAACATTTAATGAATAAATGTCATGATAAAGGCCTAGGCTTAAATTACGCCCAAAACACAATAAATTAACAAAGGTGGAACATTGTAACATTAATTAAGGTGGAAGATAACACATAATGTACACACAGTATTTTCTGTTTTTGTACTGAATTTGTGTATGCATGCAATTTAGTGGGATGTGTTTTTACAATGGCTCCTCATTTTTCCTTGGCAAAATATAGTCCGTGAAACTCCAGTTTCGATTTTCGATTTTCACACTGTTCTGCACATTTACATAATTTAAGCACACCTTATGATTACGGTTTCAGGCATTTTAATGGCAGGAGTATGCAAGATGTGTGCTCCTGTCAAACATGTTGCTTAGGCTCATGCCTTATTTTGGGGTCCTTGGTTCTTGCAAGTATGTTGCAGACTCTATGAACTAGAAATGCCCCTCTCTGAATGTGCCCTCTTATAGCACTACTGATGGGAGGAAGAGCATTGATTCCATCACCACTGCTGTACATTTATACTCTGTGATCATCAAATATAACAGCTGTTGTGGTTGATCTGGCCCCAGCCCAGACACGCACCAAGTACTTCCCAGCCAATGCATCTTGCTTGGTCAATATTTTGGCCTCTCCAAAGATAGCAAGTACTGGACTGGATCAGAAACCATAGCTGCATGTTTAGTCCGAACCTCAGGCAACCCCCCTACTCATGCAATCATCTCCTTGCAGGATATGTTCTTTGATCACAGTTTTTGTCAGTGATGCTCCAAGATGAGAGACTAATTGATGGTGAGGAAGCATTCTCCGCATCTAGCCAGTGCCATACTGCAAGCAAATCTCCTGCATACCAAGTTCTTGGAAATGTGGGCTGTAGTGGAGAAGCAATGCAAATGTGTCTGTATTATTTGAGTCTATTACAACTTTTCTGCACTGCTTCACACGAACAGCCCACTCAACATTCCCCAGTAACCTGGCCTAAGCCTCATCAACGCAGTTCAAGAGCTCTGGAATTTCTTCACCATCAGCTGACTTTGCTGGTAGCACCTCATCATCAACAACAACAGGGCTGACAATAACAGTAGTATTGCCTCTGATTTGATAATAAATCATGTCTGGAACTAACAATTGGAGATTTCACTTGTTCTCCACAGAGGCCCGGAACTTATCAAGTTGGTGAGGAATGGGTGTTATTCCGTTCACGCCAATGATGTCAACGGCTGTTGTTGAGTTGGTACACCGCATGCGTTCACCTTCCTTCAATGACATCTCAATGTAGGAGTCACAAGATGGATGAGTTCTGGATGTCAGCAGAGGGATACTGCTGAGTTGATGATGGCATTGATGACAGCACCTAAATTCTGCCAGAGGCATATGACAAATCTTTGACATGAATGACGTGATGCTGAAAGAACATCATGAGATCTGCTGAATACTCATGCCCCGTTTCTCAGCAATGTCCATCCTCCTATGTGCCTCAGCTATGTCTTTAGATGAGACCAACTTCTGCTCCTTTACAATGATTGCTGGTGTCTTCTATGGTTGATCTTTGTACTGCAGGTTTTTTTTTTTAAACAGTTCCACTTATTTTATGTTCTTGAGAACTAACCTATCCTGCCAGTATGAGCTGAAAACAAGCTTACAAGCAAGCTTTGGAGACAGTTAACAACCTGGTTGCTGAGCAGATTGTGCAGTGGAACGGGCGCATTAACGGTCAATGAGTATGGATTCTGCGGATCCACCACAAAGTCTAGCAACAATTACACATTTCGGTTGAATGTAAGGCACGGAGTGGTGCTCAGTGCATGTTGGAGGTGGCATTCTGTCCGCTTCAAAGTGGTGTTGTTGGTGAGAAAGTTGAGGACATCAGTGATCATTCTAATATGATGGAAAGAACTCAAACTTTGCTGTAACATTAACATTGCGTGTGGCTCCTAATACAAACTGTTCTCCATGACCCTTGCATACTCTCTGAATGCTGCTCAAACTTTATGTCACCTCGCACAGCAGTAAGAGTAAGAGAACTGCAGTTACGTTCTGCAAAGATTGGCATAGGACGTTATGGTAGCCACATATTGATTTATTTTCCTTCTCTTTCAGAGACAACAGCATTTTTAATGATGGCCGCCAAATCCAGCCAAACTTCAAAGAATTGGCAGAGCTCTGACTTGTCTTGATTCAAGCTCTCCACTTGCTCAATCAAGGCCTCAAACTCAAATTCTGGGCAACGTTAATTTGAAGCCAGTGAAGTGTGCAATGCCTGTACCTGTGCAAGCACTGGATAATCTGCCTTGTACTTGTGAGTCCAGAATACCTCCCACTGGAGAGACATGCATCAATGCATTATCTAGGCCAGAACCTCGAGGCAATTTTCCCTGATATCTGAGAATAACATGCGTCCAATGGAAAGGGCCAATACAGTGGAAGAGATGTGTAATGGATGTATAATCCTCCCTTGTAAGTGCTAGGTATGGTTTTCTGACAATTTTTCGAGCATTCCACAACATAGCTAGCAAGAAGACTGGTCAGATCTGATTGTCTGGTAGCTTCAACATGAACCAATCCTGTGAAAAGTTGCGAGAAGGTTCTTGATGTGAAGGCTTTTGCTGTGTGGGAAGCATCATATGCAGTGGTGTTCGCCTTATTTCGCATTGAATGTAATGCACAAGCATTTGAAAGAGGCAGTGAAGTTGTGTACTCTTGTGATCTGACACACTTCTCTTCTAGTGGGGACTCCTCTCTGTGTTGACTGTTGCATTGCATGTGCTGTCCTGTCCTCTGGGGGTCAGCCCAATGTTCCCACGGCCCATTGGTCCCACAGCCCATTGGTCCCACATTGCTGAGACTTTTGCGTTTTTTCAAAATTAGGCCCAATGGTCCCACAGCCCATTGGTCCCACAGCACTAAGGGCGGAATTCTCCCGTCTCCACTTAAGTCGGTTTTACGCACGCATATTTTACGCGGTCTTATCTTGCGCGTATTCTCCCCTCTGGAACGTCGCCACACCCCTCGCGCTTAACTCAGAAAAACAGCGCGTAGCCCAACATAGGCGTGATATATGCTAAATGGGGGGATGATTGTGGAGCATTTGAACTCAAAAAAACTCATGCACCCCATGCAGTTTGGTTTTAGAGCCAACCACTCAACCGACACTGCATGCTGCTATTTTATAGAACACATCAAGGCAAATCTTGATAATGGAGGAGTGGTGGGTGCTGTGTTCTTAGACCTTCGCAAGGCTTTTGACACAGTCAATCATTCAGTACTCCTCTCAAAGTTGGCGTGCTTTCAGCTGGCTCCAGATGTACTAAAGTGGATAGAGTCCTATCTATTAAATAGGGCCCAATGTGTTAAGATAAATGATAAAATATCTTCCTTAAAAGCATGCTCTGTGGGGGTGCCACAAGGTTCCATATTGGGACCTTTGTTGTTCAGCACTTACATAAATGATCTTCCATCTGTATGTGAAGGTGTGGAGATACTGATGTATGCTGACGACACTGTATTATTTACACACGGCAAAGATCCGGTACAGGTGGCCAGCAAATTGACTCAAACACTAACTAAGGTCTCAATGTGGTTAAAAACCTCCTGTCTCACACTAAATACCAACAAAACTGTCACAATGTATTTTCACAATAGATTTAAACTAAATGTTGTTCCAGACATATTTGCTGATGGAACAAAGCTAAATAATGTTGATGAGTTTAAATATTTAGGTGAGACCTTAGATTCTACTCTTAGTTTTAAGAAACACATTAAAAAGCTGGGTAATACTGTAAAGTATAGCATATCAAATTTTAGACATATCCGTAACTCTCTGAGTATTGATGCTGCTGTGACTTATGTCAATGCTATGATCATGTCCCACCTGCATTACATTATTGTTTATCAAGCTGGTCCCAGGCCAACAAGACTGTCTTAAAATCCATTGATTCACTATACAAGCAGGCCCTGAAGGTCCTAGATAGAAGATCTTTTCAGTACCACCATTGTCCTATACTGAGCAAGTATAATATGCTCAGCCTTGAAAACATCATACAATTTTCTGATCTGCGGCTAATCCATAAAATTATTCACAATGCAGCACCCCCACCCCTAAGAACATTTGTTCAACCCTGCTCTGAATTGATGAGCAGAACGTCAAGATCCACCATTAGGGGTGATTGTAGTCTCCCAATCCGACGAACTGCTTTTGCTCAGTCAGCCTTCTCCTTCAGGGCAACCAAAACATGGAATAGTCTACCCAGTAACCTAAAAAGTATTACTGATTATCAGGCCTTCTCAAGGGGTGTGAAAAAATGGATATTAACCAACCAGTCTTGTCAACATTAACTGACTCATACTGTATGCCATTTTAATGTGTGTGTGTGTGTGTGTGTGTGTGTGTGTGTGTGTGTGTGTGTGGGTGTGGGTGTGGGTGTGGGTGGGTGTGTGTGTGTGTGTTTGACCTATGGCCTATGGATGTGCTTACTTGTTTATATCTTGTCTATGTTATTGTATTTTAATATTTGTTTTACCTGTCCAGGGACTGCAGATGGAAATTAGCTATATAGCTATAATCTGGCACAAGCCATCTTTTTACTTCTGTAATCAATGTGTATTGTGCATGGTCCCTGTTGAACTAAACTAAATAAACTAAACTAAACTAAATGAGTCTCCGCCAAGTTCATCAGTTGTGGCTACAAAGAAACTATGGCGCATGGATTTTCAGATCAACCGTGTGAAAACCTCGGCAGTCCATTGAGATCCAACACTGAACTTTAACTTTGAATTTAAAACCACGTGCCAAAAGTCCTCTTGCAAAAGCGTTTCAAAATCTAACCTCCGCTCCTTTTCACAAACACAAGGCAAGTATTGGAGGTGAGATATTGAGATGGAAACGCGATGTGTCCCCTTCGCGGGAACTCAGCGGAGCGTTTTGGTGCGCAACAGGTTGATTGAAATAATAAACATGATTAAACGTTTTGTTAAAAATTGAGTTTGGCGTGTTGCCTGGACAATTCCGGAAATCAAAAAGTGATTTAAAATGTATGTCGGGTATCAGTTCAGAAAGTTTAATAGGCTACGTGCACATATGCACGAGTTCCAATAAATCACAAAAGTGGAGGAGTTGCAATAAAAACCCTTTACTTAACGTCGTGGCTACAACATAGTAAAAATGGTGAAGGTTGTGTTTGAATAGGCATACTTTGGGTGGTTGTTGGGACGACTGGAACAGCGGTCTTTAGTCTGACGTGCCTTGTCAATTTAGCCCACTTGTGCATGGTGCAACGAGGTGTTTTTGGTTTTGGTTATCGTCTGTGGAGACAACATGATGATCCTCATACTGATTAATTAATTACCTGCTTTTGTTTGTAAGTTCACCGATATGAGAACATGCTGGGCAGCTGGTCATATTTTGTCACAATTAATGCAGGATGTTTATGTGGAACTGTGAATGAATTTCGATTTGGACTCACGCTGCCGGTAAGGAACATCAACAAAGCATACCGTGTAACATGTTCAAAATGCGAGCCAAGCGAGCATCAAATGCAATATTACATTTTACCTCATAGTGGCGCTTGACCTTACTACAGCCCTTTGATAAGTGGACGGGAGAATCCGCTTAGGATTGATTAACATGGGGAACTCCCTGATTTTGTCCTGGCCCCACCCAAAGTGCGCAAGTGATGAAATCGCGCGTAAACCCCGCTTACTCACTGGCTTGAGCAAGCTTGGAGGCGCCGTTGCGCGCTTTTTTTGACTTAAGCGGGTGGGAGAATTCCGCCCTAAGATTTTTACATTTATTTTTAGGTCCGTTGGTCCCACAGCCCATTGGTCTCACAGTCCATTGGTCCCACATCACAAACACTTCAATGGGCTGTGGGACCAATGGGCCTAAAAATTAAAATAAAAAAAGCAATGTGGGACCAATGGGCTGTGGGGCCAATGGACTGTGAGACCAATGGGCCTAAAAAATGAAAAAAAAGAGTCTTAGTGACGTGGGACCAATGGGTTGTGGGACCAATGGGTTGTGGGACCAATGGGCTGTGGGACCAGTGGGCCGTGGGACCAATGGGATGTGGGACCAATGGGGCGTGGGAACATAGGTACACTCCCGTCCTCTGACTGCGTGGAAATGTTAGATTTACATTTATAGTGGCTGGTCCTTATTCTTAATAATTCACTGATTCTTGAAAGTTTGGCAAAAACATGTCCCTGCAGTAAAATATTAATTCTGTTGAAAATCAACTAAATTTTCACAAACAAAATGAACCCAGGTAATGGCCAAGGGGTCTGTCACACGAATACACAGTTGTTTGAAATATTTAAGTGTAATTTTATTACTTTTCATGGCTATAAACCTGTCCACACCCTGTAAAAACGCCTGTCCCAAGGACTGGCATCATCATTTCAATTGACTTAAAATACAAAAATCACTAACAGAATTGAACAATATCACCATGATGTGGAAGACCATATTAAAGTGGTTCTACAGATGTGCACATAGTGGATGTAAAACAATATTTACTATTATTTACTGATTGCTCAAAATGTGTCCAGCATATTGGTCACCACCGTCAGATTTTTTCTAAAAGACAATAAAATCAGGTATGCACAACGTAATTTTCATTACTGAGGACCCCTTTTCAAACCTTTTCCTCTACTGCCTACTTCACCATCACTGAAGCTCCTGTAAGTTTATTATTTTGTCCTCAATTTGTTAATTTGTTTGGACACTGGTACTGTCCCAACCATAAACTGTCAACACCGTCGGGGGTTTTAATAGTATTGTATTACATTAATGTTAATAAATATAATTTTTTTCAGAAAAGGTATGAAGCACCCAAGAAACAGAGCGAAAATGAAATGGCTAATGTGAACAAACAATGCATAATATTTAAAAGAGTGTTTTTTTGTCTCACACCGTCAGATGTCACCACCGTCAGATTTTGTTCTGCTCATCATGTTGTTCCATATTTTACTAAATTGTGCTGGTTAATGAAACATTACTAGGCATGTTAGTAATAATTGTGATCCAAAATGATACTCTATCCACCACTGAGGTGCATTTGGAGGTTTTTTTTGTCAGAAAACCTGACGGTGGTGACATCTGATGGAGTTCACCAAAAAACACATGTTTTACGTGTTTTGACATGTTTTAAGAATATGCATACAATACGTATCTACAGTTATGTTGAATTGTTAAAGTAATTCACTTTAATACAGTAAACATGTGTTTTTACTTCTAATTCTGTCTGCCGCTGTTGACAAAACAAGAAAGAGCCCATTTTATGAAAAATGTTAAACATGGGGAGCTTGACCAATGCATTCACTGCACAGCCAAGACCTACATCTATGATAATACACCTCTATATTTTGGATTTGAACAACTTAAAAGCTGTTTTTACCACATTTTCAACAACCAGTGGCTTACTTCCCAGATAATCTAACTAATGAAGTAAAAACACATGCTCATACTGTGCACACACAAAAATAAAGTGTTTATGCAAGATGCCATTGACTTGAGAGGGCTATTTATTTTGCTAAATGCAGGTACTAATTAGGCCACTTTCACCACTCTCAGATTACTGTCACCACCGTCAGTTCTTAAGTCACCACCGTAAGAAGGAGTTTTGGACATTTTAAAGGAATGTGCTTACAACATTTTCCTGAGGAGTTGTTGAAATATCAAAGTAATAGCCAATTTAAGCCTACACGAATATTTGTGAAATTACAAAAAAATGTTTGTTGTATTTAGGCGTTAAGTAAGCATCGTATGACGGTACATATTTTAAAATTAGAACACATGAAACAGTATTAAAATAGAACAAAAGTGAATTTTCAACATTTAAAGGCATATGTGTGAACCAAAAAATACACATAATCACTTAAAAACTCCAGATACATATGCAACCAAATCAATACAATTTTAATAACTTTTAATTGTGTCTGACGGTGTTGACAAAAAACAAGGTATGATCGGAGAAAAGCCTGATTTCTGAAAAAAATACATAATGGGGAGATTGGCCTTGTGCATTTCTGAAAAGCCAAGACCTTAGTCTACGAGGATATACCATATAATTTTGTAATTCACTTTGTTTTTTTTCTGTCAACATTACAACCTGTTTTAGCCACTTTCTCAAGAATCAGTGAATTACCTAATAGACAAGCACATGGCCGAGTTCTTCAGAATAGGGAAAAGACCTGGAACATGACCTTGACCTTTTAAGGACTATACTGACACTATACTGACACAAAAGAATCATGGCAATATCAGCAAATACCTCCTCATACCATAATTGAGAATTTGTTTCTCATTTTTACAGTGAAAGTCTATTGACATTCTTCAAAAAAGACGGTTTGTGTAAGCTATACCCCGCCATTGGGAAATTAAACGGGAAAGTGTAGGTTTAGGCAATGTGATAGTTATTTTTTAATAGAAAGTAGCATGTGTGAATCCAGTTTCGCACGCAGGTGGACATACTCGGTTGCACTGGTTCTAATACACTGCGGTTGTCGGTTTCTGTTTCCTCTTGGTGCAAACTGTCTGCAAACTGTTCGAAATGTAAGTTTTTGGTGTGGGTCAATAATGTAACCCAATCAGGGTCATGACTGCTTTCTATTTAAACTTTGTACATGCTCTGCTCATGAGGGCGAGAGGGGGAGTAAGCTTAAAGTACGGGGGCTTGGGAGTTCATGTACTGCTTTAGATATTACCAGGCGACGACGAGGTACATCTTTCTCTGACTCTGATTGCAAGCAGATATTCGTTTATCGAAATATTGGTTCGTGGTATGTGTGGACCGTCTGAGGGAATTAACTATTGTGAACTTTGAAGGAAGAGGCGACTTAAAGTGGTGCACCGGTTTTCTTGTCTTGGTTGAAGTAATAATTGCTTAGCGTAGGACTGCATCATTCGACAGCATGGTTTCAGATTGTCTCTGTCGGCACCTTATCTGTCGCTTCTGCCTTATCTGTCGCTCTTGTCACCTGATTGGCTGAAATGAACGATCCATGTTTTAGAGGCTATCCGGGTTATTGCCTGTTCATAAACAATCGTATTCTAAGTTTTTCTGGCAGACTGTTCGTTTTTACTTAAAAACAAAGCACCGTGAAGCAGAACATTAACATTGAAATCGCGTCACATTCATCGATCTTGATGTACTGAAATGAATTCCGACACAGGCTTGTTATACCCCCTGATTTACTATGTTTACTGCTAAGCTAATGTAGCACGACACACGACACACGACTACCGGTACATTAAGTTTATATTGGCCGCGAAATATTTTACATCTGTAAGTTAATACAGTATACTATTTTACATCTGTAATCTATCTATAGCCTACTATTTCCACGATCTGCTTACCTTGATCCCCACAGATACCACGCAAAACGCTAAAATACGAGGGAATGCACTCATTGACTGAATATTGCTACTATGACAGACTGAGCAAGTGACTGGGTTACATTAACTTGCTTTTCGTTTTTACCTGGTAACAATTATATAATAATTGTATTCTCTACAACATAACAACGTTAAAATGCAACTAAGTAGAAGCTTGCAGTATTGGCAGGCAGTAGCCTATTTAAACAGTCTCAGCCATGCAACTGAGAGGTTGATTATGCTACAAAGATTATAAAAGAAAACTACCCCCCCCTCCCCCATGTACTACAATATATCTAGAGCCACATAAAACGGACACCAGTGTTTTATTTCACCTTCATTTTGGAATTCCCAGATGCCATTTTAAATAATCTGAAATAACTTGCAGTATTAAATGTGCCATTTATATTTAAAAAAAAAAAAAAAAAACTTATACACTGCATACCCCTAGACACAGATGCATACTTGAATAAAAATAACATTTTGTTAAACAGGTGCATGAGTAAGGGACAGCTCTTCCACATACCCATGTCATTGTAATGGGGGCAGGCGTTTGTTTACATTTCAAAAAAACATCTTCATTTATTCCCAATAACATTCAAAAGGTTATGCAACATCAGCAGACAACTAGCAAACAGACAGTGATACCGTTTGGGATAGTATTTGGATTAGGCCTATGTTAAGAAGGTTTTTAATGCAATCAAAGTCTGCCCCCATTAGAATAGCTCAGATCTCAGAAAGAGCTGAGTCAAAAAAATGCCAGCATCACCGGGTACTGACAAGTCAAGGGTAGCATGAGCTATACAACAGCATATTGAAATTGGCAGAAACTATCAAATGGTTGAGTAATCCAGTGCCACTTTGATGTTATGGCCATTCTAATTTACCAGAAATCACCAGACATAACCTTCCATTCATTTTCAATGTTTTTTTTTTTCTGGTGAGTTAGAATGTCCATACCACCAAAGCACCAAAACGTGGTATGGAAATCTATGGGACATAATGAAGAGGGAAGTGTGGGTGACCAGATCACAAAAAAAAAACAGCTGGCATCAAAGCATCAAGGATATCTGGGCTTCTATAACCCTGATGCAATGCCACTGCCCATTGACTTCAATGGTGCGACACCTTCCATTCTGACACACATTGAGACACACTGCCATGCAAAGCAAGTAAGAGTGTGGGAAGATATAATCACAAATAGTAGCTACATTCCTGTCCTGATGCATCTGCCAGATGGCAATCTAGCAAAGAACTTGTGCCGAGGGTGCAGTAACACATGGAGAACCATGATGTGATGCAGTATGTGATGGTTTATTAGCAGTTTTGTGGTTGTAGTGTCTTCTACAGGTTTCACAAGAAGTGTAGATTTTGCAGAGGTGTTGGTGGCCCATGAGTGGTCCTGGATGGTGCACCACCTTCACCGAATCTCCCCTGATGCTGATGAGTTGGACATGCTGGAAATGTCATCTAAAGTTTGGCAAAGAGAGAAGATTAGAGGAGAGTGTGTGTGTGTGTGTGTGTGTGTGTGTGTGTGTGTTATTAACCCATTTTAGCCTGATGCTGCACACACGATGCATTGTCCAAGGAGCCTGAAGTGACATGGGTGCATTCCAATATGCAGACTCCTGTCCATTCTCATGCAAGATGATGGTCTTGGCTTTTAAATGCAACTAATTTCATGTTTTTATGTGCCTCAGAGGCTGAGCAAGTTAGGTTTTTACCGCCCCTGGCAAAAAGTATGGAATCACCTGTCGTGGAGGATGTTCATTCAGTCATTTTTATTTTTTAGAAATATGATGGATCACAGACCCGACTCAGAACTGAACTCATTTCAAAGGGCAACTGTCTGGCCAAAAGAAATCATGAAAAGTAATTCCATTAGTAAGTAAGAGTTACTTTTTTAGAGCATGCATAGAGAAAAAAATATGGAATCACTCAGCTCTGAGGAAAAAAAATATGGAATCATGAAAAACAAACACACAAACAAGCACTTCAAAAACTTTTTCTGGATTTTGGAACAACGTACAGCCTCGGAGTAATAGTATTAATGAGAAAAAACGGTATCCTTTATCAATTTGGCTTCAAATGTCTCTGATTACAGTGACAGAACATCTTTACAGGTTGGGACCTTGCCATTGACCATTTAAAAGTGATACTGTCCCATTTTTGGAAATAAGCTCATATTACACATTCCCTTGACTGACTTTTACCTTTCTCCTGTACTTTCAACCGTTCTCTGAGAACGGCAGTGCAAATTTTACCTCCGAGCTAGCAGTTAACATGGACTCCTATGAGACCAGTTAGCCGCCAGCTGAAATGAGTTCAGTTCTGAGTCGGGTCTGTGATCCATCATATTTCTAAAAAATAAAAACGACTGAATGAACGTCCTCCACGACAGGTGATTCCATACTTTTTGCCAGGGGGGTTGTAATGGGTTGTAATAACCAACCTACCGTAGAGCACATTTGTTGTCAATACTTGAGTAATGTCGTTGACCGCCCTCCTCCTCCAGGTGAGCCATTCGTGTACATCCGTGGACTGGCAGCAACACAGCATCTGAACAGACAAAATCCAAGGCGACATTGCAGTACAAAACTATTAGATTACAGTCTTGCATTACTTTTTGTGGTAATGCAGTTATGAGTGTTACAACACACCCCAGTTGCAGGCTTATTATTGTGTTTCTGGGTTCACTCTGGGTGTGTGTAGAGTAGTTTATCTAAGTGGCCTCTGTCTTCAGTCTACAAGAAAGTAAGCTGTATCTGTTGTGTCTCATCTGAATTTTAATATAATACTCCTCTTGTAGAATATACCCCATGTGGACTTTGGGAATCATAGATGTTTTGACATTTATTTTTTCCACAATTAAGACCTCTGTGTCATATTCCCAAGGAATGGTAGCATCGCATCTGCTCTGCTGTGCTGAGTCAAAGTAATTCATAAGCCTACTGGTTGTGTTTTCCCTGCCCATTCACAACTTTGATGGCCTGCAATTTATTCAGATGTGTTCTACAACTTTTTGATGAAACTTCCATTTTACATTTGATACCACAAACTAGGCTTACTTGTTGTGCTGTGTGGATTTTTGTTGAGCAGGGATCTCACTTACCAATTAGCATGTTTTCCTCTTGTTACCAGCATCAGTCTGAACCTGACTGGACACCTGTGCACGTCACCATATGTGAACTCTGAGGGCAAGTGTAGAAGCCTGGCAAATAAAGACAGGAATAAGTCGGTCTCAGTATCACTGTAGGCTGTACAGCAGGGGTGGGCAACTTTCATTATAAGGTTGGCCAACATTTTTAATTATCACAATCAGTGGGCCACATCACCATGCACTTGAGAGAATTTACAAAAGGATACTTCACTTTTTCTTTATTTATACCTGAATGCTTACACTATTGATTTATAGGGGGTTAAAAACTGTCCTTTTTCTTTTTTTAAAAAGTGAGAAGTTGGGCTGCATGTGGCGCCCGAGCCTCCAGTTGCCCATCCCTGCTGTACAGTATCCTAACAGAAAGGCTCTCATAGTATTTCAAATAATGGTCTATATAAAAACTGGTTATAATAGGTACAGTGCAGCATAAACAGGGTTGAGGGGGTGGTTTATTTTATTTCGTTGTACCTACCGAGTAGTTTAGCCAATGTCTGTGTGACACGTTCATGCTGCCACCTCCACAGCATCCTCTTCACAACCGCAGGGGCAAAACACCTGAAAACATAATAATGTAATCCTTTTTCAGTCCAAGATATAGACTAGAAAATGAGTGACAGCATCACAATCAGGTATGCAAGTGTAGTGGACCCCCCATTTTTGTCTTTTTGTTATTCCCTTATTCTCACTCCCTGTCTTTTTGTTGTCCTGTCAGAAGTTGTCTTTTAGTTTAATTATGCTGTTGCACGTTTTCGCCAATAGATGGCATCATAGGACCAGCAATGAGTGCAGAGACCCTCTCTGGTGCAGTAGCCAGTGACTTCGGTCACATAAAGAACGAAACGTGGAAGTGACAGGCTTTGTTATGATACAGAAGGCAGCGGTGTCAGCTGTACAGTTATGCTGAGGAAAATGTAAATAAACAACGAACTCAGCAAAACTCAACACACTTGAGGACCTTATTCATTAAGTGTGCAACATAAGCATTCACGCAATAATGCCACCAGGTCACATTTAAGATTTAACTAGGAGTATTTTGTTATGGTTGCCGCCTGGTGCACCAGTCTCTCGCGTAATTTAGCTCCATCTTATCCCGCAACACGGTGTTTAGCCCCTCCGACTAATGTTTTGCAGCATGGGATGTTTTGCATGCATGTAACAAGTTGCGAGACCTAATAAGTCTTGGTTTTGAACTGCGATTCCTTCATTAGAACGGCTGGATAACTTGACCTTGGTGGACCTGACTGCTTGTGGCATACGTTGTCATTGCAAAGGTTCGTGAGATTAATAAATGGCATAGTCCTACTGATGCATTGTTTCATATTAGTCCAATCATCAATACATTGCTATAATTGTTGTCAAATGTAGTGATGCATTTTTGAATCTTTGAGCAGATGATAATAATGAAAATGAATGTTTTCCAATATATGTTTAGGTTGTAAATGATAATACAGGCATCAATTAATTTAAATGGCCATTTTCAAAACTGTGTGTGGCTATGTCCTCAGACCTTAATATCAGTTGGACTGCGGGCACCACTAAATAAGATGTTTATCTGGCTCTAAAGTATGCATTTGTCTTGTTGCACTTCTCTGTTTCAGATCAGGACTGAGGGTGTTGGTGCTTAGCAGCAGTGTGGCAGAGGAGAAATTATGAACCTGCACCACAGGAGCCGAGAACTGGAGGTGGGCGAACTGGTCCGACTCTACAGCCCGCAGCGGAGGAAGGGGTGCTGCGCGAAACTGGACAGCCGCTGGGTAGGCCACGGTCAAGTGCTGGAGCGACTTGGGGAGGTGATGTACCACACAGCAACCCCCCCTCCACACGCCCCATGACCACATGACCATTAGCCACACCTGACCACAGATACACGTTTGCGGACACCCCCACACAGTCCCCCCTTTCCCCTCCTCACACAGGACACACCCACACAGTCAAATGCAGAGCAGCCACCAACCAGGGGTAACAGACATGCTTGGGTACCCACCCACACATACACCCTGAACACCTCTCACTCTCTCCTCCCCTGGTGCACGGCGAGACTCTCCTTCGGCCTCCTTGACTAGACCAGAGGCGGAGATCACCCGCTCGCCTCAGGGACTTTTTGTCTTATTAACTTGTGGACTATTAAGCTCACGCTGTAACGGATGAAGTTCATGGTAATCTCGGGGCGAGGAACATTGACCTGAGGGGGTAATGTTGCGACAAAGGGACACTGAACAGGACCACTGTCACTCACAACACAGCGGTGGTTGACAGAATGAGTGGGCCACGGGACTGTTAAGTGATGGTATATTAGTGAATAAAACGGCACCTGGCTCAGAGTGAGTGTACTTCCTTAGCAGATACTACATTGGTGTATACTGTATTTTTGTTTTGTTTTAATCATACTCTGTTTTTGTTACACTTCTTGATATCCAAGTGTCTCTAAGTAACTTGTGGGGAACACGTGGTCAACACCGGTGTGATATTTACGGTGGCTATGTTTGTCTGTACTTGCTGTTTTGATGAAGAGTAAAAAGATTTTGGGGGAAAAATCTCATTTTGTGTTGTGTGTCTGAAATGGGAGTTAACTACGGTAAAAAAGCACATTTATTTTGGATCACCTCTTTTAGATTTCATTGAATGAATATACATTTATTTAGATCATTTAATATATGTATATTATTGTGGAAACATTAGATAAAGAACAAAGGAGATATGCACTCTGCGCTTCTAAATTGACAATACGGTGCAACCAGAGCAGGACTAAATAAGTGCAAAGGAAAAAGAATCTGGTGCCACACGGATGTCTATTTTCTGTTATTTCTTTTTTTCAGAGCAGTAACTGTACACAAGAGTTAAAGTATTTGTTGGCAAGTTCTGGGTGGTAGACTCTCCCACAACTGTGTTGATGCAGCCTGAATTGCATGAACACTCTCCAGCCTTCGTAGTTATTTCATGAATGTCTTATAAAGTCTCCATCCAGTGTCACTTCACTTGAGTAAACAAGTATTCATAGCCTGATAATCTGGTGAATATATTGGTGCAACCCGAATAGCATTTTTTTCTCACTCTGGCCTTCGTTATTATTTCAGGAATATCTTATGAAGTATACATCTAATGTCACTTTAGTTATCGGGTGCAACTGGAATGGCTTTAATTTACACTTAAGGTATAATTATGTCATGAATGTCTTATGAAGTCTACATCCAGTGTCACTTCACTTGAGTTAACAAGTATTCATAGCCTGATAATCTGGTAAATATATTGGTGCTACCCGAATAGCATTTTTTTCTCACTCTGGCCTTTGTTATTATTTCAGGAATATCTTATCTCTCTACATCTAATTGGTCAGGAAATGAAGAGATTGAGCTGCTAGTTGCATTGTGAAAACATCAGTTCATTGATTTTAAGGGAAAGGATGGATTTTGGGAGTGTGTAGGCTATGGTTTGGTTATGATGCGAAGATTCCATCCACCATCCCGTAACGGGCGAGTGCAGCGGAGCAGGTGGTGAGAAGCCCGGACGTGCAGCAGCTGGAGAACCGTAGGTCTGGGGAACACGCGTGCACATCGCAGGCAGACAGGTACACTGGCAGAGGACGAGGTAAATGGTGAACTGCGAATAGAACACTAGTTCTAGACTAGTGCTATTTGCAACCAACGGGTAGCTAACGAGACCCATAGTTGGCTACCCTGCCCGGAACGGGGGGCACTCGCCATTCCGACATCCCACCATTCCGACATGACGCCATTGCGACATCCCGTCATTCCGACATTTTGGTATCACCATTCCGACAATTTAATGTCACCATTCCGACACTTGTGGGGAGCTGTCCATGGTCATGGTGCGAGAGATCGCTCGTGCGTCGGCAGCAATCCACCCCCCCCCCCTTTTTTTCTTAAATGTAAAAAAAATAATGATGCCCACCAGCGCAGGATACATTTTCTTTTTTAAAAGTATTTTTGTGGGGCTTTTCAGCCTTTATTAGTTTTTGTGAGACAGGATAGTGAAGGAGAGACAGGAAGTGAGCTGGGAGAGAGAGATGGGGAAGGACCGGCAAAGGACCCGGACCGGGAATCAAACCTGGGTCGGCCGAGTGGTAGGCCTAAACGTGTGCCCTACCATATCAGCCACGGTAGGGCATGCGTTCTATTTTCTGTTTTGTCTGTGTTTTAATAACAATCTAAGAGTTGCCGTTGTGCACCTCTACAATGAAAAGATTATCTGCTTGATTTAAGTCTGCATTTTTCAAAATAAATATAAAACAGACATAACAATGTTGCCTGCTGTTTCGCTCTACCTGCTGGGCCTCACGCTGACAACCCCTGTTGAGGATCATTCAGGACAAAATGGAATGGACATTAGACCTACTTTTTACTGGATTACCTCACGATGCAATACTATGCAGAGTTCAGAATCTGCAAAATTTTACGGTAGATTACTGCAGAGCACCTCTTTGGTTTGCTTGAGTGTGAGGGCAGCCTGTGCCTGCTATGAGAGCAGGTGTGGATGGAGGCGCCGCGATCTCGCACAGTTGCGGCAGCTGGAGGCCACCGGAGTAGAACGATCAAGTGAAAGCCCAACTGCTGTGACACAGCACTCCACAGCACACAAGTGAACACAGCACACTGCACACACTGAAATTGCATTTATGCCTCACCCGTGCAAGGCATTGTGAATTACTCTCCTGTTGGTACTCCCGGGTAATATCCACCTCTAGCCAGGGCCTAAATGGACCCAGCTCGAAACACCATCTGATCTGGGAAGTAGCAACGGGTTACGCTTTGTTCATCTTAACGTGCGCAGGCTATTAAACAAGATAGACTCTGTTTGCATTTGGGCATGGCTGACTGGGATGTCATGGTTCTTTCATTTAATTGATTGATAAGCATGAGGAGATATCCCAGAAACCCAGTAGACCGTATCACCACGTCCACAACACAGGCATGCATGCACGCACGCACACGCACACACACACACACACACACACACACGGTTGAAAAGGTGAATGTGAGGTATACAATGTTAAGTGTACACATGCGCACGCACGCGCACGCACACACACACGATTGAAAAGGTGAATGTGAGGTATACAATGTTAAGTGTACACATGCGCATAGATGGATACACAGTTTAGTTTGCCAAGTTAGCCCCACAGCAGACAGTCATTTCATAATGAAAACCACCCTTCCTCTTGACCCTGTCATCATCATTAATACTACACCTTTGGATATCCATTGTACATACCCCCCACAACCCCCCCCCCCCCCCCCCCCCCTGATCCCCCCCCACGCACACACACGCACACGCACACGCACACGCACACGCACACACACACACACACACACACACACACACACCTAGACTAGACACACCTTGGGAGCCTCCTGGAAGTTGCCTGGCATGTTCATGGAGAAATTAATTAAGTGGCTCCGACTGCATTGTATTGTAGCTTGCAGCTCTACGCCTCTGGGACAGTTTACGTCCTGATATCAGATCTGCTCTCACGACTGGTGCTTTTAACCCCTTAAGACACTGTGTTATACATTTGCTGTTAGCAGAATAGCAATGACCAAGCCATAGTGCATTGCTTAAGGCCTTGTGTCGTGTTTTAGTAGTGTAGCACTAGGGTAGTTAACTTTTCAATGACTGTTGTTACACTGGTGGAACGGTGTGCCGGTAGCTAAAACCCATCTATTGCCCCTTAGATTTTCATCTCTTTTATCTTGCCTCTTTATTGCACTTGGTGTTTACTTTTAGCCTTTGCCTCTTATGTCCTGTAAGACACTTACCCTAACTGCCTTTAGCATTTTTATGTATTTATATTGCTCTTAGCACACTTTATGTATCTTATTGTCAATGCTGTCAGTGTTTTGCCACTATACACTAACTGCTTTTAGCATTTTTATGTATTTAAATGGCTCTTAGCACACTTTATGTATCTTATTGTCAATACTGTCAGTGTGTTGCAACTGTACACTAACTGCTTTTAGCATTTTTATGTATTTAAATTGCTCTTAGCACACTTTATGTATCTTATTGTCAATGCTGTCAGTGTGTTGCAACTGTACACTGCATGCAGATGTTTTGTCTATTGGAATGCCTCTAAAATGTACGACTCATATGCTGTATTGCTTTTATTTATTTATTTTTTTTTTTTGTTTTTTTTTGTTCTGGCTAGACACTGTACAACAGCTTGGTTAGTTTTGCACTCCTTTTAAATGTACTTTATAAATAAAAGTTACTTACTTACTTACTTACTTACTTATTTACTTATTTACTTACCTACTTGCTTGCTTGCTTGCTTACTCACTCACTCACTCACTCACTCACTCACTCACTTAATTACTTACTTACTTATTTACTTACTTAGGCTTACTTACTTACTTACTGCTTTTATTCATTTTTGCTTTTAAATGTACTTTATAAATAAAAGTTACCCACTCACTTACTTACTTGCTTACTAACTTGCTTTGCCCACAATTATTTGAGACTCAATTTGAACTGGAGGTTCAGCATGTAGTCTTCAAATAGATCTCTCCAAATCCAAACCCACCTGAGCGATGCTGACCCAGCTCATAATAGCCTGACTGATGCCTTGCACAACATAATGTTACTGTCCCTTTAATATGGAGAATAGCGTTATCTAAGACACAATAAAGCTTTGAAAACAGCTTGCATCCAGGAGACAAAGTTCATTCTGTAACAGGTGTCGACAAGCTCTAGTGGATTATGTGGTGACACGGAGGTCAAAGTAGGTGCAGTTATTTGTGTTTTTACACTTAACGGTTTTTGCTGTTGTTACGATTCACTTACACATTTCATTGGCATTATTGTAAAGGCATATTTTTTTAATATATATGTTCTATGTCTACTGCTGCCCAGTCTTGCACTTTATATGTCTGAAAGGGTATTGTATAGGTACTCTAGATGTAATGTATGTATACTGTCTATGTCTAATTGTCTATGTCCACACCTAGAGATATGTCTGTCTGTATGGGAAAGTAAGAAACGCAATTTCAATTCTTATTATGACAAGCGCATGTAAAGAAATTGACAATAAAACCGACTTGACTTGACACATGGTAGCATCTGGATTTTGATGGTCGGTTGTTTTTCTCAACTACAATGTAATAGTTTAACCAACACCTGCAGTGAATGCCTCATTCATATTTCTAAACCCACATGTTGCCCTAACGAGTCACGAGTTTCAAATTTGTACATTAACTGAGTGGAGGTTTTATGTCCCCTCATAGGCAGAGCTGTCATTCAAAATGGGTTCCGTATGTGTCAGTATCTGTCGTGGGTGGTGGTTGACTGAATAAAGGGTGGCTGTTGGCAGTTGAGTAATCATTAACTGTGTCAGGTGCTAGACTCATATTCACTATATGGACAAATCTCACGGTTTTCCATTGCAACATTTCTTTACTGGCAGGAATTAGCGTTAGAGATGGGTTTTAATCTAGAAACAAACATTATCTGTTGATCAAAAATAAACTTTCTTCATCGACAGGTTAGAATTGGGGATAGATTTTGGTTTAGGCACAGTTTGACATTGATCTCAGATAAAGAACCTGTGAGGAGAGAAATGTCCATCTTGATGATTTTATGAGCAGAGAGTTTTTGTCCGCATTTGTCGGACGCTCACTAACGTCATGTGTGAGTACTGATGGTTGTCTGCCTGAAATGGCATATTCATGGCCTTGGCATATAGACCCCTTTCCTGTTTGTACGCAGATGTGACGTAATCAGGCTGTGTGCAGTGCACACATTGTTAGAGCAGACACCACCATGTACTGCACATTTGTAAAGAACTAGCCAGGTGATTTTTTTTCCGAAATAAGAAAATGGATGGTCACAATAATTTCAGATATGAAGTGGGCTCCATAGACACAGGCATTCCTAATGGTGTTCTCAATCCAGTTGGTACGTTTAATTTCTTGTAACCACAAACAAACATCTCCTATGCTTCTGGAACTGCCTATTCCCCCTCAGAATAGCGTAACAGATTTAGGATCTCTATTTTATACAACCATACACACTGGATGGCAGGTCTTCTCTCTTAAGGGTCTGCACTGTCTGTTTGTGTGTGTGTGTGTGTGTGTGTGTGTGTGTGTGTGTGTGTCTGTGTGTGTGTGTGTGTGTGTGTGTGTGTGTGTGTGTGTGTGTGTGTGTGTGTGTGTGTGTGTGTGTGTTTGAGCCAGCAATGCGTGCACACTCACAGTAAGTGACAACACAATTATGCCTCATTTACATGGTTTATTTATTTAATACATTTATTTTCCTTCGGGATCAGTAAATTATATCCTATTTGATACAAGTAATGTAGATTTAATCACTGGTTCTCAAACTTCCTTTTTCCTTACAGTGATACTGTTATTTAGCAGTTATTTGAGTTATTTAGTTTAACTGTATTATTTGTTTTTCATTTAGACATTGTGCTTTTTTCTACAATATGAAAGCAGGAAAGCAATGCTGAATTACCCCAACAGCTCAGCCTAACTCAGTCTAATTGTCATGGTAAAAAATCACTTAAAGTGATACTGTCCCATTTTTTTTTAAATAAGCTTATTTTACACCTCCCATTGAGTTAAATAATGGGTTTTACCCTTGTCCTATACTTTCAACCGTTCTCTGGGTATGGCTGTGCAAATTTTACCTCTGTGCTAGCAGTTAACATTGAGTCCTATGAGACCAGCTGGCGGCTAACTGGTCTCATAGGACTCAATGTTAACTGTTAGCTTTGAGGTAAAATGTGCACTGCCATAACTAGAAAACGTTTGGAAGTACAGGAGAACGGTGAAAGCCTATTATTTAACTCAAGTGGAGGTGTAAAATAAGATTATTTCCAAAGATGGGACAGTATCACTTTAAGCCTACTTTTAGCTGCCTATTGCTCGAGAGATTAATCAACACCTTCAATAGTTTACAGGGCACAAAATGTGTTTCAATAGCTTTAATCACATTACATATGTTGCTGGATTTCTGTAAATGCAATGTTCACAAATTAGGATATATTTTGGTAACATCACATCCACAATGCTGAGAAAATCACACACACACACACACACACACACACACACACACACACACACACACACACACACACACACACACACACACACACACACACACACACACACACACACACACACACACACACACACACACACACACAAGCTGCCATTCCAGTCTATCAGTGTGTGTGTGTGTGATATGAATTTTCTGCCTCGTGTGTGTGTGTATGTGTGTGTGTGTGTGTGTGTGTGTGTGTGTGTGTGTGTGTGTGTGTGTGTGTGTGTGTGTGTGTGTGTGTGTGTGTGTGTGTGTGTGCTGTGTGTAGTAAACTGTGGGCTCTTTCTGCTCTACAGTCATGTCACAGAGACCAGGCTCATCTGCAGAGAGCTCTTTGTCATTGAGGAGTGACAAGTCAAGAGATGGAAACTTTCCAAACTTCAGAGAGGACAACGTGTCACCTGACCACAGGTGTGTTAAGGCCCTCTTGCAATCCTCTACCCAATATTACATTTTTTTCTGTTTGCTAAAGCACTTTTGCAAAACTCTTCACATGAATACAGCAACCTCACATCAAATCAGTTATACTGAGTAGACAGCAAAAACCATGGCTGTGGCCATGACTGCTGATGTATGATGTTCATGACGTATGTTATTATGCTCCCAGGTGTGTTCACTTATTGGCCGGTAACACACCAGTCATCTGAAAACTGACTGAAAACCCTCAAAGTGAATAATCTGGCCTGTCGGGTTAGGTCAGAATGTGCAATTGTCAGAAGGGGGCGAACTCATGATTACAGTCCCAGGAGCACGAGTCAAATAAAGGTTTAAAATGTATCAAAAGTTTATTAAAGTTACAAGAATAAAAAAACGGACAGAAAATTGGGCACCTTGAATGTTTCACAAAAGTCACAAATGCAACAAATAAATAACAATTATACACAATCTACACCCCATGCAGAGTTAGTCAGCACAGCAAAAATAGTCTAAATAGGCAAACAGAATACTAAACTACTCACAGGCAATCTTCCGTATAAATAGTAAAATGCACACAGTACCATATACTACTGTCACCAGATAATAGGTTACAGATGATAATGTTTACAAAATGAATACAATCTTCACCATTCACAACTCAAAACAAAAAGGTAATAGAAACGTTCTCTACGAGACAGTCACGGCGCGCAGCCAGTTCAGCCCTTTTCCGTGGTGAGAAGGGGCGTGGTTGACACGGGTTTCCCTCCAGGTGCGGGCTTGTGGAGTGACTTCACGGGGGATCCCGGAAACCGCTGGACCTCGGCAGATGACAGACCAGGAATTAGCAACAGGTCAAGTACGTGCAGAAAGCAATTTCAAACACACACTGTCCTGCACAAAAGCTGTGGATTGCCATAGGGAGGCTCCGCGGCGTCGACTCGGCAGCACTCCCGACTCAGACAGGTCCACCTCTGGTTAAGGGCGGGTTATACTTCCTGGCAGTGCCACGGAGTGAGCTTGACGCAGCCATGCAGTTAATTTTGATTTATGCCTTGTTTTGAAGGGCGGTCTGCACAATGTCATTTCACGCTCAAACTGCCTTCAATACAAAGAGTAATCTAGATGTGTCGGTTGTGTTTTAGCTTCACAGACTCGACGACAATGAAAATGAAATCTTTATGTGACCTACATTTTTGATCACACTGGCAACCACCGTGGTAGTTTGGAACCATGGCCGTAGCCAGCCATGTGAAGTAGGCGAGGTCCATTTTATTATTAATAATATAAATTAAAAATGAATTCATAAAATAAATAAATATAGGCTACACAGGCCTAGGCCTAGGCCTATATATAGGGCCCTCCTCTATGAATGTATTGGCCTAATGTGAAATACTAAATATGTAGACATGTATAATAATAAATATGTTGTAGTTTTCAGCCAACTCAGCCTATTCCCTTTGAATTTGAACTTTGTAAGGACACTAAAGTTTGACCCAGAAGTTGCACAATAAGCTACATCCTCAGATGGCAAGTTGCTCAGCCATTCATATTTTTTCTCCCAATGAAATTACACTTCAGCTGTTTTCCTCCACAGATACAGGGATAGCTATCTCTGTAGTGCAAACCACCTATTTTGGAGTAAACATTTTTCTTCCTAGAGTCGCATCAAACGTTTTGTTTTAATTTAGTTGTTGTTATAGTTCTTCACAAGCGCAGAAGACAAAAGTCTATCAACGAGAAAGAAAAGTAGCCTATCCTCCGCGCTCCTGAGCCATCTGGTGCGTCACGGCTATGCAGACGCAGTTGTCACGGGCAGAGGTGCATCAATTGCCACCAGGCAAGGCAGGCAGCCGCTTGGGGCCCCCAAACTCCTAGATAGTGATTTACAGCCCACATTTTACCACAGTAGTCGCGATTTTGGTTCAAATACTCATTTTTAATAGAGGACGATCCTCCCTCAAAATAATAAAGCCATATCTTCCAGTATAAATTACAGAAAACAAAACATATTTATTATATCTTTGTTATATAATTGTTAGTATTTTATAGCTATTTAGCGATAAAAGCATATACTTCAGCGATTCTAATTCACATAATAGACCTTGGAGGACCGTCCTCCCTTCCATCCTCTTTGACTTCCATTGTAAATGGTGAAATTTCGGCCGTAGCGCGGGCTTTACGGTGCCCATCCACTAGTCAGTTTTACGCAAGCCGTACCAACGCATTCAATTCATTTTCAATGAAATGCGGCATATCGTCGTTACCGGACTCGCAATGCATGTTGGGATTCCGGCACGGCGAGCGCGGCTCCGGTGGCACGTCAAAAAGTTGAGCTCTCCTGAAAGTTATGCAAATTAGCAGCGGCTGACGGACTGCGTTACCCAATGACTGTTGATTACATGAAGATGTCCCATGATACCTGTGGTCATCACGAAGGTGCATTTCCCTCGGTAAAATTAGATTTTTGACATCTGTCGAACTTTTGGATGTACAAAATATAGACTACAAGCATGTATGTTGCATGTGCTTATGATGCCTGGGTTCAAATGATTATGTTCGATTTCGACCATAAGCACAACAACACGAGGCCAAGCTGTGTGTGAAAAAACACATGTGCCAAGTTCGGTAAGAGCATTTTGAACTGTAATTTAGGGGCAGTTGGTTTGCTATATGGATAAAAACGGCTAGAAATGTAGATTGATATACTTCCTGTGTAGAACTCCCGGGCCGAGCGAGCTGTAGTAGCAGTGCGTCGACACTGGGACATCCAGTACGTCGAGCTGCGATAACGTAACGCTATAATGGATCTCCGGCCTTACTTTTTAACATTGAAGTGAATGGAGCTTAGGGAGGACTGTCCTCCCTTTAGGCGGGTCTAGAGCCATGGAAGTAATCTGCCTATGAGCGAAGCTGAATTTATCAAAAGCCAATCAGAATATGACGAGTTGGGTTGACAGACGACAAGCATGGACTCGGTCGTCATGACAACGATATACAAATGTGAGAAGAATGCGGCAGCAGCCAGATAGTGGGAAGTTTGGAGTAATTGGCGAATGTTTTATGAACCCTTAATAAATACAAAGGAAAGATCGACTGTTTTCATGTTGGTTTCAATATCACTCCCTGGATTTAGATTAAAAACCGAATGGAAAGGTCAGTGTGTTTATATCAGTCACTCACGCCACTCGACCACTACACACTGCAAGCGACGCGCGGATGCAAACGCATTCATGATTCAAATGGTCGGACCATCGTTTTTAAAAGGTAGTCTTGTTTCAGCATGTCCTACGTGCACAAATAATAGTCTCAATGCTTGTCTTTGCGTTTCTCATTCGTGCTTTTCCCCCAAAAGAGGGTTATTTACAAATGGGAATAAGAATGATTTTGGCTGCACATGAATGCACTGACCCTAGACTGGCGTTCTTTTTTCCCTCCTCAAGACGAGAAACATATGTTATCTTATGTTATTATATGGTTGTGACGTCATCGGTCGAATGCTCCATTCATTTCAACGGGGCTCCCCAACGTTCGCACGTCTGTTATTTTTCGATAACGGACGGGTTGGTCTATAACAGACCGCTGTCAATGGCAACAAGACTTTTCACTGCTAAAGCGACTTTTCAACAAGACTCTAATCAGCTGCTGTGATAGACAACACCTGTTGTCCTGGCTACCTAGCTGTTGCCTAGCGGTGTTCCACAACGGCACTGTTTTGTTTTGCGCAGCAACAATCTTAACACTAAATAGCCCTAAAGAAATGTCCCCGCCATGTATGAATCATTTAAGTATATCCATATAATAAGCGGGTTAACTTTCGGCGAGTCGGTCGCTTTGTGGAATAGCAGCACTTCAGAGAGAACAAGACCCCTCCGCTCCGCGTCGGGGTCTAAAGATTCTCTCTGTCGTGCTGCTATTCCACGGTAGCGACCTTCTCGCCGAACGTTAACCCTTACTTATCATAATCATATCATATATGACAGCACGAAGCTCTGCATATAGGTGGTGGGCCCAGTCTCATATCTTGTCAGTTCGTTGGTGTTAACGAGTGGCAACTTTATTTTTGCTTATATAACCCCCTGACAACCCATTAATCAATATTTTGGCTGTTGCCATCCTCAAAACTTGCACATTGATTTATAAAAATGACAACAAAAACTAGCTTACCGAGTGACGTCACGTCAATGCAAAGTCAACGAGGCAGAATACATGCTACCCGGAACCGTCATATTTCATGGCAAAAAATTACAAGTTGGGGGGGTAAGTTGGCTCACTTGTTGTGTACATGCAAAAAAAAAATATTTTTCTCAAACTTTCAGGAGTGCTCTTTTTCGCTGTTAGTGTTCGACTGTCTGACCATCATTGGGCAACGAGAGATAAATGTCAAAAAGATGACAGGTCTGTTCCCTCAAAGCAATAGAGCAATGAGGTGACGGGGTAGATCAATTCGCCAAAAAACTACGTGTCAGTAAAGAAATGCAAGCTGTGTTATTTTTTCCAGTAACAGGAAAATGGTCAGGAATGAAATGCCTACGTTGTTTCAATGATTAGGTGAATTATCTGCCTATGAAAAAAGCCCGATAGCCTATGCGGATAAATATTCCCTTTTCAACTTTGAGGGGCGGAGACTTCCCATTGACTGTGCATTATGTGACGTCACCCCCAGTCTTTTTTATTTTCGTTATTTTTTAAGATCAACGTGCAACTTTTCAGCGTGGCAACAGCCAGAATATTGCTTTACATATTGTCAGGAGGTCATATTAGAAAAATCAAGTTGTCACTCGAGAGTGAGAACAAAACTCGTTTTCTACAGGAGCTACGAAATCTAACCCACCGTCTAATAAAAAGTCTCTGGCTAAACTTCTAACATGTAGCCTAGGCCTACATCATGTTATGTAGTTTCATTTGGGTGGAATTAGGAACACTTGGCATGGATTTACGAAGTAATCTGTACAACGTATTTCTTTGTGAAATAGCCAGACGCACGCTGTTCCATACGCTTGCCAGCGCCTCCTCCTTCCACAGCTGTCGCTCTCGCAGGTAGGCCTACCGTCAAAAGCAAAACGGATAGGCGACCACAACCATAGGCCACGTACCACGTTACGGATCATAAATAAGATGTTAAAAATAAGATAATGGAGGGGGTTTAAAATGTTTAAAAATCTGTAAGAATATGTTGGAAGGAGTTGAGTTTAAAACCCTTAGGCCTAGGCTATACAAGTCACTCAATGTCCTAGGCATTCCTATAGGGTCTTCAGAATTGTCCATTTTTGCCTATGGTTAAAAAAACAAAAAAACACAACTGACAGGGTGAAATGCCATGCTGCCTTTGGTCAAAGTTAGATATGCTCCCTATGAAACTTTCTACTTTCTATAATATTTTCCTTCACTCTTCTCTTTCTTTCCCCTCAAACACTTTGGGCAGTTATGTATGATAATATATTATACAAAGTTTGTTGCAATTATTTTATAGATGTCATAAGTCAGCTTTCCAGACAACACAATGCCATATCAGTTAAGTTACCTAGTAGGCCTACAACCTAATACTAAGCATCTGCCATTACTAACCCCATTTACTCGCATCTATCCAACTGACCACCTCCTTGTCCTCCCTAATTTTTATGACCAAAAGACGCCACTGCTACACATACTGTATTTATCATAAGACTTTGGTGTACTTAAAATCTCCTGGTTCACAATGAAGCTGTATGGGCTGGCAAGTAAATTATTATGTCTGTGGTATACAGTCATGGAGAAGATATCAGAGACTGTGTTCGGCCATGAGAAAGCTTTTACAGAATGTATAATAACTTTTTATTATTTAAATTTTGGGACTCTTTCTATACTATCTAATTCTTGAATATGCGTGAATTGTGTCCAGTTTACTCTGTTTTATCTTTCAGAAAGCAAAAAAAATGTACCAGTGGTCAGAATGAACAGGAGATTCTAACTCGTGTATTCCAGGTAAGTGAATGTGATTGAATCTGCATGGTTTTTCAATATGAATTAACCAAACCCATGGCAAATGCGTCAGTCCTCAAGCATCATCATTCTACATAGGTAGGTCAGTAACCATTTGAAAGACGAGTTTAAAAAAAAAAAAAATACTGTAAATAAGATTGTTCATAGTATTCATATACTACACATGGATTCATTTGTACTTGTATGGTGTGCTTCAGGTGATTGAGAAAAAGATCATAGCATTTGTGAAGAATGAACTGCAAAGATTTAAGAGGATTCTTAGTCCAGATAACCAAGAAAACTTAAAGAGAAAAGATGAGGATGAGACTGATGCCAGAGAAGGTGCTCTCAAGATGGCACTACACTTCCTATGGGAGATGGAGAGGACAGATCTTGCTGACAAACTGAAAGAACGTAAGAATGCCCCATAATCTGTCATTTCCGTCTATTATTTGTATCACTGATGTGTGAATAAAATAGCATTATGTTCAAGGAAAAATAGTATTTTTTATATTAGTGGTTGTTCATTATTTATTTTGTTTGTGGACCAGATGAGCTGGATGTACTTTGTCGGGCTGAATTGAAAATACATCTCAAGAACAAGTACCAGAGTGTGTTTGAAGGAATCCCAATGCAAGGAAACTCTGCCCTGCTCGACAAGATCTACACAGAGGTCTATATCACAGAGGGAGGAAGTGGAAAAGTAAATGAGGAGCATGAAGTCAGGCAGATCGAGTCCCTATCCAAAAGACCAGTTGGAAGGGAGAAACAAATCAAATGCAGTGACATCTTCAGGCCCTTACCTGGTCAGGACAAACCAAGCAGAAGAGTTATGACAAAGGGGGTTGCTGGCATTGGTAAAACCATCTCGATTCAGAAGTTTATCCTGGACTGGGCTGAGGGAAAAGACAACAAAGACATCCATTTTATATTCCCATTGCCTTTTAGGGAGCTCAACCTCATGAGGGGCACACAGCTCTCTTTGATGGGTCTCCTTCACCACTTCTTTCCAGAGCTGAAGCAGTTAACCTGTGATGGTCAAGAGAAGTATAAATTATTGTTCATCTTTGATGGTCTGGATGAATGTCGACTCCAACTAAACTTTCAGAAGAATGAAAGTTGGACTGATGTGACGGATGTCACTTCATTGGATGTACTCCTGACAAATCTCATAAAGGGAAATCTGCTTCCCTCTGCTCTACTTTGGATCACCTCCCGACCAGCAGCGGCCAGTCAGATTCCACCTGATTGTGTTGACCTTGTCACAGAGATCCAGGGCTTCAATGACGCACAGAAGGAGGACTACTTCAGGAACAGGTTCAATGATGAGAGCTTTGCAAGCAGAATAATGTCCCACATTAAATCATCAAGAAGTCTCCACATCATGTGCCACATACCTGTGTTTTGCTGGATCACTGCTTGTGTTCTTGCGGTGATTCTTGGCTCTACAGGAGGACGGCAGCTTCCAAAAACGTTGACAGAGATGTACACATATTTCCTGATCTTCCAAACAAAACAGGCCAGTCAAAAGTTTGATAATGTGCATGAACTTGAACCACAATGGAACAGGAATCTTATCCTTGCTCTTGGAAAGCTAGCCTATGAACAGTTGGAGAAGGGAAATCTGATCTTCTATGAAGAGGACCTGGAACAATGTGGAATTGATATCAAAGAAGCAGCTGTGCACTCTGGTGTCTGCACCCAAATCTTCCGACAGGAATCTGGAATTTTTCAAGCAACAGTGTTCTGCTTTATCCACCTGAGTATCCAGGAGTACCTTGCAGCGCTGTATGTGTTTCTGATGATGGCAACTGAAAGGAAAAATGTGATCTCCACTCACAAACTCGAACAATCCATGACTATTTTACACAAGAGTGCTGTGGTCAAAGCACTGGAGTATAAAGATGGGCGCTTTGACCTCTTCCTCCGGTTCCTTCTTGGTCTTTCTCTGGAGTCAAACCAGACTCTCCTGCATGGCCTTCTGAAGAGAGGAGAGAGACATATTGGCAATGCTGAAACAATCAGTTACATTAAGGAGAAGATCAGGGACATCCCTTCATCAGAGAGAGTGATCAATCTTTTCCACTGCCTGAATGAACTGAACGACCACTCTTTAGTGGAGGAGATCCAGAGCTTCCTGAGTGCAGGGACACTTTCTGAAGCCCAGCTCTCACCTGGCCAGTGGGCAGCTCTAGTGTTTGTGCTGCTGACGTCAGACCAGAAGCTGGATGTGTTTGACCTGAAGAAGTACATCAGGTCTGATGAAGGTCTCCGGAGGCTGAAGCCAGTAGTGAGGGAATCCGAAGCAATTCTGTAAGTTAGTATTCCTAGAGAAAAGGGGTTGATGACTTTTCGGTATTTTCTACCTGTACAGTCACGTATGGCTTTTATCCTCTTTCAGGCTTGATAGCTGTGGGCTCAGTGAAATGAGCTGTAAAACAATGGCATCTGTCCTCTGCAAAGCATCTAAAGTGAAGAAACTGGATCTCAGCCACAACCGTATTGGAGATATTGGAATTGAAAAAGTTTGTGGTGGGCTGAAGAACTCAAACTGTGCATTGAAGTCACTCCAGTAAGAAATGTTTATATTTCAGCATTAACTCTTACATAATGTAACTTCACTGGGTCTTCTGCTGTACTTACAGAGCTCTTAAAGATTTGTGTTTAAATATTAAAAATCATAAACATTGGTCTTGGCGTACAACACAGTGTTGTAAAATATTTGCAAATAATGTATATTATATGTATGCAATAGCAATAATGAATAATTAAGACTCTTCTATTCAGGCTGGAGGACTGTGGTGTAACAGGCAAAGGATATGCTGCTCTCGCCTCAGCTCTCAAATCAAACCCTTCACACCTGGAGGAGCTGGACCTGAGAGGAAACGACCCTGGAAAATCTGGAGTAAAGCTCCTTTTGGAATTACAGCAGGATCCTGCCCATAAACTTCAGAAACTGAGGTAAGATTATGTCATGACATAGAACATCTCTTGATGCACATGTCTGATGTTCTTTAGAGTGTATGTTTAGGATTTGTTTGACACAGTTTTGTGTGCCCTACTGGGAGAGATGATACATTTTATTCTGTAATGATGTTGGATGTTACACGCATCTATGTCAGGGGTTTATTCTGTAATGTTGTTGGATGTAACATTTTATTCTGTAATGATGTTGGATGTTACACGCATCTATGTCAGGGGTCAGCAAATAAGTTTGAACCCAGGCCAATTTTATTTCTGACAATTTCATCACGTGCCATCGACTATGCTTTATTTAATTTTAAAAATGAAATGCATTCAATTTAATTTGAAACATTAATATGCTTCTATGTGTAATCGGCACTATGCCAACAAGTTATTTCAAAACAAAGCCACAGTAATCCACAATACCGTCCATCCTTCATTACAGCCACTGACAGTAGGCTGCTGTCCGCCACCTCTGTCAAATACGCCTGCTCGTCTTTTATTTTATTCATATCAGCTGCATCAAGGCAAAGCACAACTTGTCTTATCTTGGTAACCATTGCTATAAGTAAACAAAACTAAAGGGGAAAGATGCAGATCAAGTTGATTGATAAGACTGGAATTGATAATTCTCTGTATAATAATGTTGATTAAGTGCAAGTTTAAAAGCATTACTTCATTACTGGTTAAAACATTGCTGGGTTTCAAACTGCCACTTTGCTACATTTCACTAACAGCAACAGTAAAATACCTGCAGCTGTGTGCTCGGCTGTGCTACGTGAATTAGTCTCCACGTTCTTACACCAACTGCAAAGAACTTTTAAACCTTGTTGACCAACTATGATACTGTTACAACTGAAGAATTAGACACAATGCTTTATTAAGGACAGTGTGTAAGTGTCTGCAGACACATGAAAATGAAAGCCTCGGAGACTGGAGAGGCAGCAGAAAGAGTGCATCCCTTAAAGCAGCATGGGTTCCCACCCATCACAACAAAACATTTACTAACTATTTACTGTTTTTAAGGAAGTTGTTTCAGTGGAAATGGTTAAATATACGTCACTGGATAGCGTGATTGCCTCAGTGAATAGATACCTCTCTCTGTGAACTTCTCAATGCATTGAAAGTCTGTCTGACACTGAATGGGGAGTAGGTTACATTGATAAGAGCACAACTGATATAAACCAGATATCCGTCTATGTGATATTTTAATGGGAAGGATTAATAATGAAAATTGGAATGAGGACAGTATGGGTGTTGAGGACTATATATACTATACTGTGTGTCCAGATATTCAGTGTCTCACTTTCTAATGCTACCACCCCATCAAACCACAGCACAGAACAACACACTGGCCACAATATAAATGCATACACCTCCTCAAGCTTTATCTCACATTTCCAGACTGAAGAACACACAGTATAGTAGTCCTAAACACCCATACTGTCCTCCAATTATACGATGCATTGCAATGCATTACATTTCTACAGAAAGCAAGGGTCATTTTTCATTAGTCATGAGGCAATACAAGCAGTCAGATAATAACCAACATTTTATTGGATGTTGTCAGTCACTGATTCTTGAGAAAGCGGCTAAAACATGTCTCAGCAATAAACTGCCAATTCTGTTGAAAATAAACTACATTTTCATGAACAAAATTAATCCAGGTAAAGACCCAGGGGTCTGTTACACAAATGTACAGTCGTTTGAAATATTTAAGTGTAATTTTATTACTTTTCATGGCTATAAACCTGCCCACACCCTGTAAAAACAGCTGTCCCAAGGACAGACATCATCATTTCAATTGACTTAAAATGTGAAAATCACTGATATTATTGAATAATATCACCATGATGTGAAAGTCCATATTGAAGTGGTTCTGCAGATATGCACATAGTGTGTGTAAAGCAATATTTACTACTATTTTCTGATTGCTCAAAGTGTGTCCAGCATATTAGTCACCACCGTCAGATTTTTTAAAAAAGACAATAAAATCAGGTATGCACAAGGTCATTGTCATTACTTAGGTCCCCTTTTCAAACCTGTAGCTCTACTGAATACTTCACCATCACTGAAGCTCCTGTAAGTTTACTAATTTCTCCTCAATTTGTTAATTTGTTTGGACACTGGTACTGTCCCAACCATAAACTGTCAACACCGTCGGGGGGTTTAATAGTATTATGTTACATTAATGTTAATTATATATAGTTTTTCAGAACCGGCATTTAGCCCCTAAGAAACAGAGCGAAAATGAAGTGGCTAATGTGAGCAAAAAATGCATAATATGTAAAAGAGTGTTTTTTTGTCTCACACCGTCAGATGTCACCACCGTCAGATTTTGTTCCGCTCATCATCTTGTTCCATATTTTACTAAATTGTGCTGGTTAATGAAACATTACCAGACATGTTAGTAATAATTGTGACCCAAACTTATACTCCAGCCTCCACTGAGGTGCATTTGGAGGGTTTTTGTCACAAAACCTGACGGTGGTGACATCTGATGTAGTTCACAAAAAAGCATGTGTTTTACATGTTTTTGACAAGTTTTAAGAATATGCTTCCAATAAGTATCTACAATTATGTTTAATTGTAAAAGTAATTCACTTAAATACAGTAAACATATTTTTTTACTTCTAATTCTGTCCGACACTGGTGACAAAACCAAGAAAGAGCCCAAGAGAAACATGGGGAGCTTGGCCAATACATTCACTGCACAGCCAAGACCTTCATCTATGATAATACACCTCTATATTTTGGATTTGAACAACTTAAAACCTGTTTATGCCACATTTTCAATAATCTAGGCCTACTTCCTAGAGTATCTAACAAATGAAGAAAAAACACGTGCACAAACATACTGTGCACACACAAAAATAAAGTGTTTATGCTAGATGTCATTGACTTGAGAGGGCTATATATTTTGCTAAATGTAGGTAATAATTAGGTCACTTTCACCACCTTCAGATTACTGTCACCACCGTCAGTTCTTAAGTCACCACCGTAAGAAGGAGTTTTGGACATTTTAAATTAATGTGCTTACAAAATTTTCCTTTGGAGTTGTTGAATTATCAAAGTAATAGCAAATTTAAGCCTACATGAATATTTGTGAAATTACAAAAAAAATGTTGATCTATTTAGGCATTAAGTAAGCGTTGTCTGACAGCACATATTTTTAAATTAGAACTCATTTTCAACATTTAAAGGTGTATGTGTGAACCAAAAAACACACGCAATCACTTAAAAACTGTAGATACATATGCACTTTTTATTTATTTTAATTGTGTCTGACGGTGTTGACAAAAAACAAGGTATGATCGGAGAAAAACCTGATTTCTGAAAAAAATTCAAAATGGGGAGATTGGCCTTGTGCATTTCTGAAAAGCCAAGACCTTTGTCTGCGAGGATATACCATATTATTTTATAATTCACGTTTTTTTCTTTCAAGATTACAACTTGTTTTAGCCACTTTCTCAATAATCAGTGGAGTATCAGCCATGCAGTTTGCAATGCCTTGAAGTGTTTACATTTAATTTAAAGTTAATTTGCTCCGTAAATGGCCACGGAAGTAATTGAAACTTGAAAAAAATATGCCACATCGATTATGGCATTTGCCGAATAGATTATTGTCTTGACCAGCGTTGCAATGCATTGCCGAATCGATTATTGTTGACACCACTACTGTACAGCTGGGAATGTATTTATATTGTGGCCAGTGTGTTGTTCTATGTATGCATTTACTGTACATGTGTATCGTGACATTAGGATATGGTGTATACAGCTGGGAAAGTGGGGTGGGATATTGGAGAAGGGATATTAGTTGTAGTGCTGTATGTTAATCTATTATGGCGGTGTGTTGTTCTATACTGTAGTATGATGAGGTGGTCACATTAGAGAGAGACTAGATGACTTGTTATGTGAGGAAGGCAGGGTCTGTGGTGGGCATGGAACTGGAAACTCTCACTACAGCAGCCCAGAGTAGAACCCTGAGCAGACTACACTCCAGCCACTGCACTTCATCAATCAGAAGAGTCTAATCAGATACAGACTACAGTCCATCTTCTTGATGAGGTGGTAGCATTAGAGAGCGACTAGATGACTGGTTAGGTGAGGAAGGCAGGGTCTGTGGTGGGCATGGAACTGGATAATCTCACTACAGAACCCTGAGCAGACTGCAATCCAGCCACCATCTTCATCAACCAGAAGAGACTAATCAGATACAGACTCCAGCCCATCTAGCATTAGAGAGAGACTAGATGACTGGTTTGGTGATAATATGATATGAGGAAGGGTCTGTGGTGGGCATGGAACTGGAGACTCTCACTACAGAATAGAACTCTCAGCAGACTGCACTCCATTCTGGACAAGGCCAGCCACTCCATGCACACCATCATCATCAGTCTGGACAAGGCCAGCCACTCCATGCACACCATCATCATCAGTCTGGTCAAGGCCAGCCACTCCATGCACACCATCATCAATCGGAGGTGTCTGATTAGCTACAGACATAGAGGACTGAAGTGCATGATCCCCCTGCCAGTCCATCTCCTACAGGACAGGCAGGTTACAGAGGTCATTTGTCCCCAAGGTCATACCGTTGTTTAATGCCACACATCATAGAGGGCTGAATTGCATGATGGCCCTGCCAATCCCCTTCTAACCTTGTANAGGGGTGGTTGACGTTTAAGGGCGTAACGCCAAAAAAAAAAAAGTTTTTCCAATTCCTGAAAAAAATGATGGACAAAATTGGAGAAAAATAGAAAAAATAAAGCACTTAGTGGTCTGTGGAATTTCACCTAATTTTTGCCATTTTTGAGAAAATGTGTCCTGCATCAACACATTGCATAGGCATGTCACACCGCAGGAAAATGAAGTCGCACCACAGGAAATTCACTGCATTATGGCCATTTTAATCATTTTGTATACATGACTGACATCTGAGCTCATGCTAACTTGATAATGATATTGTGTTTAATCTTAATATGTGTTTTCATTTATAAAAAAACGTTTTTTCCTTCTATAAGAGCAGTCACACCACAGGACACCATAAAATGAACCTAAGCATTGTGTGACAGAAACATTGCAATATGAAGACATATTAAGAGGTTAAGTCACCTTAAGCTTCCACAGCACTCTCCAATAACTGAGGTACTGACTGGTTAGGAGCCAGTCTTTAAGACCCTTGTAGTTGGCTGTAACGCCGCATTATGTAATAACGGTGCAATATGTAATAATGTAACAAATTATTTCATAATGCGGTGACAAAGAGACGTGAATGATGCGGTTAAAACCGTTAAGAAATCATTTCACAACTTGTTGTGGGTCTGCGTGGGTCTGTCTCAGGGCGCGGATCTCGTAAGCGCAGGAGAAACCTGTGCAGTTGTGGTCCTCGGTGCGAGTGGGCTATCCACTACTACACAGTAACCACATAGGCTAATGATGAGAGAGAGAGAGAGGGAGAGAGAGAGAGAGAGAGAGAGAGAGAGAGAGAGAGAGAGAGAGAGAGAGAGAGAGAGAGAGTGTGTGTGTGTGTGTGTGTGTGCGTGCGCGTGTGTGTGTCCGCTGACGCACGGAGACAAACCTGGCCCTTATTGATCTTAAAGTGTATCTTGCAGGTTAAACACCACCAAGTCTCATTTTAAGAACCTCAATACATCAATTTAGATGTGATATATGTCAAAATACAGAATTATTGCATAAACAACATTTTCAGAAAACTTTGTCAAAAATAACGAAATAACATTTAGAATCCGACGTAGATAGAGGGAGTCGCCGCGTTCTACCGACATACTAAGCACCGCAGAGAATAGGCCAGGTTCTAATATTGTAACACCTTTCCAGACCTATAGGCTAAATTTCAACAAGTGAAATGGCCTTAAACAGTGGCAGTATCCACCAGATACCGTCTGAACCGTTTTATTATTTAAAATAATAATCATATTTTTTTTGTAGGTTTCCTCCATGTCAATGCGCTGCAGCAGCGCCATGAGGGTGTGCCAGACCGTTATTATGTGGCACTTCATTAGGTTTCAAAATAACATTGTTAACCTAATAGAATGTCTGATTGATATAAACTCTATTTGTGCATATAGCATATTTAATTTTATGTTTTCGATGTGTTTCCCTCATTGTGGAGATTCTCGGTTGGATCCAGAGTCCTGAGTTGGGTAGGCTAGGTGTAGCCAAAAGAATCCCCCTCCCCATCACAGAGCTATCGCGCACTACCACCACCACCGACTGTTTTTATTGCCCCAATCCCCCACACTTCGTTTGCACAGTAAGATTGTCATTATTAGGGTATGTCACATGACTTTTTTGGAGTTTATTAACGCTGCTGTACTGGCCTATAGCCTAGAAACTTGACTGTGACTTTATGGTGACTTTATGTCGAAAAAAAAACCTCGATATGCTTCCGAAGCATAACCTGACACGGTGGTTTTGAACTGCTGGAGAGAGTGAACCTCTTTCTCCAGGCCCACATAGTATCCACATTTCCATCTTTTTTTTCTGAAGTTGAGGACTGCTTCGTACCTCTGTCAGTAACCGAATCCCTTCCGACGTTGTGTCTTTTGCGCATGGAGTGGACAGTGTGCCAAATTGGGTCGTAGCAATGTTTTAACTATATGCAGTAGTAGCCTACACTCACGGGGGATGACCAGGATTTGAAAAAAACAGGTTTGATTCTTGCGGTGATTGCTGATAGCCAGCTGGTCCAGCGGTGGATTGCGTGTCGTAACCCTAGCCTACACAAAACCAGGCGAGACTCGCTCTTGCAGACAACATTGCTCTGCGAGAAAGATCATCCCTGTCTTCCTGGCGATTCATCCCCTTTGTCATCGTCCCTCTTTTCCTGTTAGTAATTTGGACCTGGCATGTTTATCCCCGTAATTTGTAAAACCGGCAATCAAACGTGCGCGCAGCACTTTACAAAGACGCAGGTATCCTCTCTATCAAAGGAACGCTTTCTCCGCGTGTGGTGTGCTAGATTTTCCGTATCCTCATGGATTGGCAAGACATGTTGGGAGACTTCAATTCAATTCAATTTACTCCCGATTTTGTAGAGATATTATGCTATTCAGCAAAATGTCAGGATAGCAAATAGCCTAACGTTGGCATGCTGATGCAAGCTCGATGGTGAAACAAGACGCATGCAAATAATCGATCTACTTCCCCAAGCATAGCCTACTGAAAATGTCCAGCATGTCCAACGTGTTTTACACATTCAAATAGGCCTACTCCCACTAAAGACATCTCCCAAACTCAACGACGAGTGCTGCCAGTGCACATTTCGCCCCTAGCACCACACACGTGGACAGCTCGCAATGCAAAAATAGGTAGGCTATATAGCCTAGGTAATATTTGTGCAGGCATTTTTGTTTCAGTTTTGTAACGGATTATAGCAGCTGAAGACTTGATTTCTTCTAGCCTACGGGAATACTTTTTTAGTTTGGTATAATTACGGACAATGCAAATAACTGTTTTTTGTGACATGCTGACATTTTTGGAGGGAATATAATCGAAAGTCCCGCCGCCTGGTTTATTGTTTTGTGACGTGCATATGGATGAGCTTTATTGAAGTTTCATGTAATAGGCCTACTGAGCAGTGAACTGAAATTGAAAATAGGCTATATGCCATTTTTACATTATGGCATTTTTCTCAGGTGCTATGAGTTATTGTTTTGCACCGAGTAGGAAACGTTTGACGCCATGCCACTCACAGTGAGTGACCATATTATTTCTCATCATTGTCGGCAAAGGGTAGGGCCTTCAACCATAGCCTATTGTATAGTTTGGTCTTTTTGTTGCCTGTAAGCCAATCCCCTCGTGAAACTGTAACGCGCTTCACATAAGAGTAGTGCCGCAGTTTCAGCACCATGGACAGAGGGCGCAAGTCTATTTAGGCGGCAGGCATGTCGTTACTCCACGGCAAATGCCGTTTTTGGGAAAAATATTAAAGTAGTCGCTATTTCTAAGTAGCCTATGTAATGGTCTACTTTGAGACTGTTTTAGATTTGCCTATGAAATGCATCTCTCATGTGAAAGCAAAGGAGAGATAGGCCTAGATATCGCCCCCCTGTTTATAATCGCAAATTACACATGGCCACAGACAGTGCGGAGACCCAGAACAGTTTAATATTCTAGATAAACCGATAGACCCGCTGATCTGTCTTTTTTAATACACAATGCACAAACACAGTAATAGACCATTTTCAATAGCCCACATACAATATAGGCCTAACTGTCCACTTTTCCCAGCCTCTCTACTAGGCCTACAACCAAAATGGTTGGTAAGCCTACATCCACAAGCGAGAGCTGAGCCAGAACTTCAGTTGGACTCCCTCTATCTACGCCAGCGAGGAGCCCAATACTTTAGAAGTAGCCTAAATGATACATTTTCATAAAACATATTGCAGTTTGGCTTTGTTATAGACTGTGAATTTCACATTTATGTTTCAAAACACCTCTCCTGACAACATCCAGTATATATTAAGTTATACATTTAACCTAAACGTTACCCATCTTGGCTCTTTGGAAATAGTCTTAGGCTACCATTCCAAAGGCTACTTAGAAATAGTGACTATTTTAATATTTTCCCCAAAACGACATGAATCAAATCCCACGAAAAGACCAGCCATTACAAGTGACTCGTGGGGAGCTGTCCAAGCTCGTGGTGCTTAATTTTTCCCGATATTTCCCCATTGCTGGGAACTGGCAAGTAGTCATAGTTCCAGACTTGATAGACTTGATAGAATTCCAGAACGTTACTAACGGTCGCACACCTCTCAAAATCCATTCGCACTTGGATCATGGCATCCTTCACAGCACTGCAACAGTCCTGAGGCAAGATGTATAAAGGCATGGGCTTCTTTTTAATTTTGATAACAAACAAAAAAAAAATCTGATCTCAGAAGAATTTGTGGTAACTCTTTATAGTGAAATGTCTAGGCTTGTGTAGACGGCTGATCCCTCATTATAGGCTAGGGGCCATAGCCTACTGACACTTTTTTGATACCGCCATTCCGATAGGCCTTGGCTAGGCCTATTTGCTCTTAAGGCGTCCAACGTGTGTGTTAGGCACTATCAAAGAGACACCTTTTTGTCGAAACACAAGAAGCTTTTTTACAAACAGGGAGCTCTGTTAAGACCATGTGCAGTGCAGCCAAAAAGGGGTCGTCTTGTTTTCTTGTGCAATAGGGAATAATAATGATAGGCATAATAATAATAATAATAATAATAATAATAATAATAATAATAATAATAATAATAATAATATTGCCAAAATAATGTTCTGACTTTTATCTAAATTATTTGGTGATATCCCTCACAACAGTGCAACAGCACATAGGCCTAATGGCGAGAGTTTTTCCCTCAGCACGTAATGAAAGCTAATCGGACGTCTAATGACAGATGGTGCTGACGGACAGCGCATGAAGGAAAGAAGTTGCAAACTTGATCGTGTTCGGTTTCGTCAGTCCAACGGAAAACTTCTGGCTATAGAAAATGAATCTGTATTGCAACAAATCTAGTTAGACCTAGTTCTATATAGGCTATGCAAGATAGCCTATTTAATTTAGACAGAATCCTTTCAAGCCGTGCAGCATCAACGTGGTCATATAGCCTACTGTCTGCACTTGTTCCGTTGCCTGCCTCATAGCAGAGAAGGAATGGCTTGCTGTTGTTGAGGATTTGTAACGTGGATAATCGAAACTGAAGACTTGATTTCTTCTATTGATACCTTTTTGTTTGGTATAATTACGGACAATGCAAATAACTGATTTTTGTGACGTTCGGACATTTTTGGAAGGAATATAATCGAATTAGTCCCGCCGCTTGGGTTATTGTTTTTCGCGTGCATGTGGATGAGCATAGGCTATTGAACAGTGGCCTACTGAACAGTGGACTGAAATTGAAAATAGGACATAAGCATACCTATGTAATTTTTAACAAGAGTGGCATTTTTCTCGGGTCCTATGACTTCTTGCTTTGCAAGAAGAAAGTCTCCTTACTCCACGGGCAAAAAGCACCATGGTCAGACCCTGGCGCGCAAGGTCATGTAGGCAGACATGAAAGACTCACTACTCCACGGGCAAATATCGGGAAAAATTAAGCACCACCAGCATGGACAGCTCCCCACGAGTCACTTATAATGGTTGGTCTTTTCCTGGGATTTGATTCATGTCGTTTGGGGGAAAATATTAAAATAGCCTTTGTAATGGTAAGAATATTTCCAAAGAGCCAAGATGGGGCTTAAGATCAATATGGGCCAGGTTTGTCTCCGTGCGTACACACACACACTCTCTCTCTCTCTCTCTCTCTCTCATCATTATGTGGTCACTGTGTAGTAGGATAGCCTACTCGCACCGAGGACCACAACTGCACAGGTTTCTCCTGCGCTTTCAAGATCCGCGCCACAGACCCAAGTGCAAGACAAGTTTTCACCACCTCGTGAAGTGTTTAGACCTGGCCTATTTAATGTCGCTGTAAATTGGTGTAATGTAGCAGAAAGTGCGAGACATTCGCTGGACTCGTTGCACGCAACAAGTTGTGAAATGATATCTTAACGGTTTTAACCGCATCATTCGCGACTCTCGAGCAGTTTGAGAACTGAGAAGAATGAGAGAGAGAGAGGGCAGTGACTACCATGTCACTGAGACTAGGCTATGTGTGTGCTGTGCCTACTGAATCCAAGTGCAGAAAAAACATATCCATATAGATGATTACATAATGCACCATGTTATTACATTTCCATCAAAAAAAAAAGTTGCGGCCGCATTCCGTAATAAATTTCGCATTTTGTAATAATTTATTACAAGATGAGAAAAAAGTTATTACGAAATGCGTTCAAGAAATCTATTACGAAATGCGTAAATTATTACATAATATGGCAATTGTCACTGCATTATGTAATAATTTATTACATTATTACATATTGCACTGTTATTACATAATGCGGCGTTACATTGGCCTTGCAGCTGCCCGTTCACAAACATTGACATACATGTCACTCCACAGGACGCAATTTGTTACGAAATTGAACTTGTATTTAATATTACTGTCTTGAGTTTTTTTTCACGTTCACATATCTTAATATGAAGTTAATATTTATGCAATCATGCCAAATGCTTCACACTGTAATGTACGAGACAGGAGAACCAGATGCGTTTGTCACGAACACCAGAAGGACTTTTATTGATTAGGGAAAAGGGGAGTTGGGAATGAAGGAATGAGGGTCCAGGGGTTCCAGGGGGTCTCAGGGGTTCTCAGTGTTCGGGGTTCACCAGGGTTGTCAGGATTGCAGGGTCACCAGGGTTACAAGGGGTTAACAGGAGTGCAAGGTCACCTGGGTTACGAGGGTCAGGGTTCCAGGGTCACCGTGGTTCCAGGGGTTCCGGGTTGTCCGTGTGTGTGTGTTCCCCCAGGAGTGGAGCAGCGATGCCGAGGGCTGGAGAGTCCGGGGAGTCCTGGGGGAAACACACACAACAGAGCAGGTGAAGAGGAGCAGCAGTAGAATGCAGGGGATATCCAAAATCGTAAACGTAAGACAGAAGGCTGGTCGATTTACCGGGGATGGTGAGCAGTCGGAGAGTCCAAGAGAAAAAGCGGGTCTGGGATCAGGAGTCAGAGTAAGCTGGAGCAGACGGGTTCTGAGGATGCTTGCAGACGATCTGACAAGAGATGACTGAAACAGGGAGCTTTATATACAGAGAGAGGTTAATGGTAAATGCAGTGCAGCTGGAGAGTTAACAAGGGTAAGTGGAGCAGTGCAGAGTGGAGACAGGTGAAGGTGATTAGGCAAAGCAGAGAGTGAAGTAGAGCAGAGTAGGAACAGGTGTACGTAATCAGGCAGAGTGGAGAGCAAGAGATAGGACCAATTTGAGTGTTGTTATAGGGCAGGCCAGAGCCATCTAATAACAGAGTTGCGCAAACCGGGGACCAGGAAGTCGGTTGGTGATGTGATTCGCGTAGATTAAAATGTTTCTTAAAAGTAAACTTCTGTTCGTTGGAAACTAACACAGAACCATCACATACCAAACAAAGATTAAGTACAAACAAATTACATTACCTTTACCACATTTTCTGTGTTCTATGGCCACCTCCTAGAACTAAGTAACTTCTAATAGAACTAAAGTCAATGGGGATTTCCATGTTAACGCTCCGTGAGGCTCCATGAGAGCCGCCATTGCTGTGGAAAGATTGGTCCATAGAGGTCTATGGGAGTGACGTAACTCTGTTATTAGATGGCTCTGGGGCAGGCAGAGAGAATTCATGACACATACATTATTCAAAATGTTGTTGGTTAATTTATATATATATTATATTCCAGGTTTCATTAATGTTACAGTCACACCGCAGGATATTTGACATATAAACCTTTACAAAAATCTTAACAAAAATGTTTCTTCTCATCTAAGACTAATATGAAACATAATGTATCACATCTTCTTTCATTGACATTAGTTTTTTAAAGGAAAAATAACAGTTTTGTAGGTTTTTAACCAATGTTACGAAAAAACAAGGCGTCACGTCTCCCACCCAGAGGCAGCTAGACCCAAACCTCTCAGATGCCCCATCCAGGATGATCACTGCACTAAGGGACTCCCATAGCACTGCATAGTCTTCCCGCAGGACACGTCCAATACAGTATTTATACAGAATACAGAATCTATACAACTCCAACTTTCTTTTGTTTACCACATGGCACCTTATCGCATCAGATCACCTTCTACCTCTTAAGATGTTTTGGACTTTTCTTTTTAAAATTATATTTCTATATTGTGTATTGTACAGTATTACACTACCCACTATAGCGTATACACTATAATACATGCACAGCTGTGTAACATGTTCGATCTATCATAATGTCTGCACAATATGTGTATACTGTATATGCATTTTGTGTAATATGTTTGATTTGTCTTCGTATGTGGCCCAGTGCATACGCATGTGTGTTTGGAGGGTTGGTGAAAAGCATTAGTGTGGAAGTGTGTGAAATTAGTGATTCTTCTGTTGTTTCTGTAGGTTGTTGAAGAGCGATGCTGCTGAACAGGCCTGTGCCTATCTGACTTCAGTTCTACATGAAAACCCTTTACTGCTGACAGAGATGGATCTGAATGGAAAGATACCAGGAGACTCAGGAGTGAAGCAGTTCTGCGCTCTACTGGAGGACTCAAACTGCAGAATGAAGACACTCAAGTTAGTTATTAGAGTTTGATCACTATAACTTGTAATACAGAAAATATGTTCTTTGTACAGTATGTGTGACATAAGAACAGAAATCAGCATTCAGATGGTATGACGATAGTGCAGTGATGTATTCACATTATACAGTACATGCACACGCGCGCACGCACACACACACACACACACACACACACACACACAGGGGCGCCGACAGGGGGGGAAAAGGGGTACTGATTCTAACGGCCCGGCCCAACGCAGCACGGCCCTCGGCCCGCGGATGGGATAATAAAATATTATTATTGTTATTATTATTATTTTGAAATGTATAATTACAAAGAAATAGTAATTGGAAATAAGCTTATTAAACACACAACTGTCGATTCCCATAACGTTTTCGTCAGTTCTTTATTATATTGTCATTTACCCTTCCCCCTGAGCTCTTGCGAAATGGTGCGGTCCAATCTGGCGCGCGAGGCGTTGAATCGGACAGCATCCAGAAAATGCTGGCAGCAGGTGTCGGCTACAGAGCGACTGAGGTCTCAGGCGTGGGCTAACCCCTAGAATGTTAGTAATATACAATCTATGTGTTAATCACATGATGGTGAGCTGGTGGTGACAGTGAAGGCAGGTTGGCAAAAACTTAAGGAAAGACGGGAGAAAGAGGAGAGGGCCAGAAGAGGCAGGCAACTGGTCACTCAAATTTTCTCCAAGAAAGAAGGTATGCTCACTCAATGACATTGCGTTTTCAAACGCTATCAAATGGTAAGAATCCTTGGATTAGCCTCCAAGAGAGCACGTTAGCACATTTCCTAGGCCTATTTAAAAACTTTAAAAAATGAGCCTCGTAGGGATTAAGTGTAATCTTAACCACAGAGTGGTGCGCAAATGTGAAAACAACTGACAGCATCAGTTGAAACTAATGTGCGGGAAATTAACGCAGATTTGACAAACAACCTGTAGTCTATGTTGGGGATGCTGCCATCTATCATCCATTGAAGTATAATGTTTGTGCAGGAGAGCGGTGCTTTTTACAAGCGGTGCCTATTTTACAAGTATCCCTCACAATGCAACAACACGAAGAAGCCTAATGGCTAGGACAAGAGGTTGTTTTGTTCTCATAATATCACTAAGAGTGTTACCCTTGACATGAAATGAATGCTTATCGGACGTCTAAATTAGACTAATGTCAGCGTGGTGCTGATAGCGCACCATTTCAAACTCGTCAATCTGGTCACGTTCGGTTTAAGTCCGACAGAAAACTTGGATGCAGAAAAATGTACAGCGATTTGACAAGACAGTTGCAGGTTAGATATTGCCGGTTAGATATTTTGGATGATCTGCGCATTGCACAGCCTATGGTTACCTGACTGACACGACTACCAATAAGCTCTGTGAGTGCAATGGAATTGCGTCGCGGATCCAGGCGGCAATACTAACCACATGGAGTAGGTGCAAAGAAAGGAAAAGGAAAACGTTGAGTAGGCCTAAGCTATCTGCGCAATTTTAATTGTTAGTGAACACACACACACACACACACTGTCTACACAATACTGGGAACTGCAAAGGGAGATTTGCAAATTGTCACTTTCAGCTATCATATACTGTATGTAGCATGGAAATATGGGTAGGTGTCCTTGAAGGTTGACTGCTTTATTAATAACAGTAGTGGTATGAGTGTGTAAATCAGTAATCCTCCGTAATGTTATCCTCTTGCATACTATTTGGTACTTTTTGCTCGTCTTGATCCAAATAAAATAAAATTAATCAAATCTGTATGTTATTGTGCATTGGTTGTTACGGCAGTGTGAATGTTGTGAGATAATTATCTCTCTCTTTCTCTGTCACTCACTCCACCCCCCCCCCCCCCCCCTCCCCCCCCCACACACACACACACACACCTCCAGGCTCGAGTCCTGCAGTATAACAGAAGAGGGCTGTGCTGCTCTGACTTCATCTCTGATGTTAAACCCCTCACACCTGACATACCTGAGTCTGAATAACAATACACTAGAAGACTCAGGAGTGAAGCAGCTATCTACTCTACTCAGGATGCCAGCCTGTAAACTGCAGATATTGTGGTAAGCAAAGAGACAAAGAGTGTGTGATGCATCAGACTAAATACTGTTCTAGTCGTCAACATCTCTTTTTATTCAACTCTCTGCGCATGCTTAAAACCTTGGATAGTGCGTCGGAACAACTTGCCACCTGCCTCACTTGGCGTTTGGAGAAACTCCTTTACAGTCTCAAGTCAAGTCAAGTGAAGTCGGCTTTATTGTCAATTTTACACTGGTCATACAAATAATTAATATTACGTTTCTTACTTTCCCATGCAGACATAGACATACTTTAGGTATAGACATAGACAGTATAGACAAAGACAGTACACATACAGTACAGTACCCATACAATTCACATACAGACAATTAAAGTGCAAAACTGGACAACAGAAGACATGTAGAAAACATATATTAAAGAGGTATTTGTTGTGCATTTAATATATTTTCTAGTGTGACAATTCTGACATAGTAATAGTAGCATTGGAAACATTAATAAATAGTGGAGTAAGTCATTTGTAATGTGCACATATTTACATTGTCCTAGTATGACATTCTACTTTAGTGGTAATAGTATTGGCACATAGAAATAAATAACAGTTTGCCAGAGCTAGACAGCTAAAGTGTTTTGTGTGTTTATTATTTACATTTGGGTTGGTAGCTAGTTGTTCAGGACAGTCATTCAAGCATAAAAGGCATGGTAAGCAGCAGTAACGTGTGTGTGTGTGTGTGTGTGTGTGTGTGTGTGTGTGTGTGTGTGTGTGTGTGTGTGTGTGTGTGTGTGTGTGTGTGTGTGTGTGTGTGTGTGTGTGTGTGTGTGTGTGTGTGTGTGTGTGTCATGGCCGTAACTACCATTGAGGACACAGAGTGTGATGGGAGAGTGGGTTGAGTGTCAGCATCCTGATTGCTTGGTGTATGTGGAGGCAGAGGGCAGGAGGCTGACTGAACAGTTTGTGTGCAGGGTCGCTTGTGTCTGCACGAGTCCAAAATGTCCAGTATCCACCTTTCTCTGCCTCTTATTCTCTGATTCTACCCCCCCACCCCCCCCCCCAGGCTTGGTGACTGCAGTATAACAGAAGAGGGCTGTGCTGCTCTGAGTTCAGCTCTAGCATCAAACCCCTCACACCTGATAAATCTGGATCTGGAAAAGAATAAACTTGGAGACTCTGGAATGAAGCAGATATCTACTCTACTCAGGAACCCAGACTGTAAACTACAGGTTCTGTGGTAAGCAAAGAGACAGTGTGTGATGCATCAGACTAAACACTGTTATAGTCACCATGGAAACACTTTTACACTTCTACTTTTACAGCTAGCAAGTGCCTTGATTACAGGTGTGTATGTGTGTGTGTGTGTGTATGTGTGTATGTGTGTGTGTGTGTGTGTGTGTGTGTACACACTTGTGGAAAGCAAAGTGTGTGCTGCAGTAGACTCAACCCAATTGGAGTCATCATAGAAACTCTTGATTTCACCAGCTGTCATTAATTGTCTTGATTACAGTTGTGCCGAATGTGTGTCTGTGTGTGTGGTTCAATTTAGATTAATACTTCACATACAGCATGAGCTGTACTGTAGGCATATAACACGGAGCTAAAATAATATGATGTGTTAGCAAACAAATGCAAACAGGGTTGCAGCGCATATGCGAGTCATTAGTAAGTGAATGATGGCTCTTGCGACCACTTCCACAGTCCACTATCAGAAAACCCAACAAACCCAACATGCAACTTTTGGCAGCGCGGTCGTGGGAAACACTTCTCATTTCAAAACATTGTTTTATTTACCGTATTCAGATTTGTATAAACTGCTGGCATTCCGTGATGAAAAACAGTCTTACATCAAGTTTATTTGACACAGGATTTTTTCATTACGGTGTAGATTTTGAGACAGGCATGCCATGGGCACCGCGCAAACCAGGTCATCCTACCTTGTGTCCTTTTATCAAGAAACGCAACTATGGAACTAGAACAAGGCCATAAAGATTGTATCTGCAGAAATAAAACTCAGATGTGCTGAATAATTTCACATACGTGCCAGATACAATGTATTTTTGGAAAAACATTTTGCATCTGCAGGTTAATTTTGTAGATCTGCACATATTTTGCATCTCCTAAAATAAAAAACGTACCTGTATAGATGTTTTGTAGTTGTGTGGCAGTAGGAGTGTGTACAAATGTGAATCTGTTTTGCCATGCTGTGCGAACCTCTTCCTGCTCGGAGCTGCAAGCACACAAGTGTGGATCGCTTTTACAAGTCTACGAATTTTGGCCCTCTTTTGACGGGGGGTGGGGTCATAGGGTGAGAGCCAATCAAAACATCGCTTACTGCCAACCAATCAGGCTTCGCCAGGAATGACTGAAAACAACGTGGATCTAACCACAGCACAGGCAGGCAGCAGAAGGACGCAATCTCTCTTTCTTGTGAAGACCGATATGGAGGAGTCACACACAATCAGGTGCGAAGTTTGCCGAAAGGTTTGCCCCCTCTGTCCCTTTATGAAGTCCAGTATTGGCAACATAATTATCTGTGGCTTACTAGTGCTTTTAGCTTCTTTGGCATCGTGTCTGTGTCTGTCGCACACATACCCAGCAACAGGGTCCTGACGCCTCCTGTGTGTGTCCAAGCACCTTTAAACTGTATGCTTGGAAAGTAGTTAGCCTATGTTGCATTAGGTAGTTTTCAAACAAGCTCCAATCTTTTGAAACCGGACTAGTCATAGAAGAGACCCCCAGACGTCATTGATAGGCCTACTGACATGGGGGGGAGGCTACAATTGCTTCAGCTAGCACTTCCATAGATAATTGCATGTATTGCATTGCCGAGTTGGTCAAGCCATAGGCCCTACCAATGTCATGCAGCTTCTGGAAGGAACCACTGTTAAAGAACAACAACAAAAAAAAACCCAATGTTCAGTACTCGGTAGCCTACTATGGCAATGGAATTTACGTCATGGCTTGTGGCAAATTGCATTTTAATTTCTAACTTTCAATAGCAAGCTTGTTCAATAGCCTACATTCTGTAGCCTACAGCAGGGGTGGGGAACGTGTGTCTGTTTTATCCAGCCACCGACATGAGTTTAATGTTATGCCGCTTCACATGAAATATAACACATTTTGTAAAGGACTCTTACCAATTATGTTTGCAATAGAGTTCAGTTATATATAAGGGGCGGGCTTAGAGAAGGTGGGGTCGGGGGAAATCCTGGTTCGTGTTCATAATGAGGCCCTTGGAGGACTTCAACGGCCCTTTGAATGAAAAAAAAGTTCCCCGCCCCTGCTATAGGCCTATAGTGACTGCAGTTCATCAAACAGTGCGCTCAGAGGTGAAATAGTGTCAATCCCCTAACTACAACACATTCCATCCCCTCCCCCACGTATGTTGTAGCGGCGCTTACGGGCGGGCACTGAATAAGCCAAAGTTCAGGCGCCAGACAGGCCTTTAAATCCTGTCATTAAATGATAAGCTTCCGTCAGCAAGTAAAATAATAAGTCAAAAACGGACAACAAACCAAGGATGAAAGCCACACGTCTTTATCAAGACTCCAACAAAAACATAGACGTGCATTACAGTTAACCTTAACAAAAAAACTAAACCAGCCGAGCCGGTTACCAACAATATAACAACTCGCTCGCTCGTCAGCGAGACCAACCCCAGAAACTCAAACAAAAGTTGTCAGTGTGTGTGTATGAAGGAGAAAAGAAAAGGATATCAGTGTTTGGATGTAGGGGAGTGCGTTATGTGCGTGTGTGTGCATGTGTGTGTGTAGGTGAAGCTCCTAGCAGAGCGCGCAGCGTGTATGTGGTTGAGGTGAAGCCCCTAGCAGAGCGCGCAGCGGCGGGAGGGGGTATGTGAGTTTTGGAGGAGAAGCAGAGCGACAGGAGGAGGTGCGTGTGTGCATGTGTGTGTGATTGTAGGTGAAGCAGAGCGAGGGTCCACTGCAGCGTGGATGAGTTACTCAGAGCGCATTGTTACTCCAACAGCAAGGAAATGATTCGGACTCACAGGTTTGCTGGAGTGGCGAATATTTGTCTGTCCGGGAGCCTTTGGGCAACAACAGACCCGGCCAACGACTTCTCTTTGGCGCTCAGGTCGCTTTCGGAGTCTTCCCCAGTGTGTATCTCCTTTGTGGCGGTTGGGTAGTGTTTGCGCTAGTACTCGTACGCAGTACGTTAGGTGGGTTTCACTCTGGTGCTTCTGTCTCTCCTCTCTGTGTCTCGTGTCCTCTCTCTCTCTCTGTCCTCGTGTCCTCTCGAGAATGCTCAAAACTGGCATCTAACAAGCGGTGCCATCTTACGGCCACACCCCTCAATCAGATCTCGCTGCAGGTGCGTCTCATCTTCAGGTAGAGAACTGCTTAAGTGGCCTCAATTAGGTGTATGTGTGTTTGTGGGTGCAGTGTGCTACTGGGGCATTGGAAACAATAAGTCTCGGAGACCATGGTGGAAGTGCATTCCGCCACACTGTGTTTATAGAGGACCATGAAAACAATGGAAAAAAAATCAGAGCCAATTGATGAACCTCTGCTTTTTTCTTTAACACCATGAACTCTGTTTTTTGGACGACCCACCTTAGCTCCAGTCCACGTTGTTCTTGGGTTGGGCGTATCAGTCAAAACTTACAGATAATGTTATCCTACTGCTACTATACAATGTATACCATTCAAAGAGGGGAAACCGTGAGACCTTTAACAAATGGCTCGTGCTGAGTTAAAACAAAACAAAACAAAACAAAAAATAAGGAGCAAACACTCAATGTTTAATTTCAATTTTGTATGACATTCAAATAGGGAAAAGTCCTTTGCGTAAGAATGTTTAACAGAATTAATTGTTTTTAAAACAAAATGCAAGGAGTCACAACTCAAGCTATCATTCATTCATTCAATCATTTAAAAATAAAATGTATACATACTGTTGCATAAAATTGTGATTTGAAAAGTCATGTTATTAAAATAAATGCAAGGCAAGGCATCTTGAACATTTGCACATGTTGCATTATTAAGGCACACAATAACTTGATATTTTGTGTTGATTTAGAGGAGAGTTAGGCGAGTACATCTATGCAAAAAAAAAGACCTAACCCCAAAAAAATTGATACAAAAGGTTTTTCAACTGATTTTGTTACCTCTAAGTGTCCTTAATAACATACTAAAAATCTAGGAAAATCTGACTTCAGGAAAGGTGCCATTTTCAAGATCAAAGTTTTTAAAAATAAAGGTTACTACATGATAATTACATTGGCATGAACTAACATGTTTTCAGGATCTGTTTGTTTGGAGTGCTGTTTGGGTGGATAAAGACACTACTGCTATGACAATATCCATGTACTGTTTGTCAGGGCACATCATCAGTGATGAATCATGGTGTCACTAGGTATTTTGGGTCTTTCAGCAGCTGAACTGAATAGACAGGAGCCACTACATGTGTAAGTAGAGGGCAAGGTGAAACGGTTGGTACTGGAGACAGACAATGTCCTGAAAGGACATAGGGCTCTAGCATAGCTTTCGAGTAAGCCAGAGTAGGGCCTGTTGTAGCTTCATAGGCAAGGGTCAGGGCCTTGTATTCAATTAGGGCATGAAAAAGAGGACATGACTGGGAAACTGAGGCTATGTGGTCAGAGAATGATAGATGGTCATCAACAAAGACACCTAGATTTCTTGTGGCCTTATTTGAGGCAACAGTAGCAGAATCCATATTGAGCTCGATATCATGGCAACCTAAATCTTTGGCTGGGATCACCAGCAGTGCATTTGGGCGAGGCTCAACTGAAGGTTGCATTCCTTCATACTTGTGGATAGTTCAGAGAGGCAAGCGGAAATGTGTGTGACCGTGGAGTCATCTGGCACAAAGTAACTGTGCTTCATCGGTGTAACAGTAGTATGAGAAGCTGTGAGAACAGATAACATGGCCCAGTGATGTGGTGTACATGGCAAATATGAGTCCCAGCACCAGGCCTTAGGACACCTCTGTGGAGAGGCTATGATTTGAGGACAGCTGACCTTGCCCTTGATACATGCTAAGAATGATTCCACCAGACTCAAAGAATGTCTGGAAGAACTTGAGACACATAAAACTCAATTGTTTATCTAAGAGAGATGTTAAATAATCATGTTTTGAAAAAAAAAATGCTAGCTGGTGTGTCTGCACAAAGATTTTTAGATTTACTACAAAACAAAAAGAGATGTCCATAATCTCTTCTGAAGATATCTTCTGGCTTACTAGAAACAAAATAAAAGAGTAATTTTGAGCTTGGCTTTTTCAGATTTTGAGGTTTTGCATTTTGAAATTTAATGCATATTTAATTAGATATAGTCCAATTACCATATTAAAACATAACATTTCAGAAAACTTGCAATGCATTTTTTTCTCACAAATATGTGAGTAATCACCGGATTAAGTTTCATGGTGATATCGGCAAGCTACATTTTTTGGCCTATTCACCTGGAGTGTCTCTTGACCCTTATAATAAGCCTATGGCAGCCATGTTGAAAAAACTCATTTCCCAAAGTCAGATTTTACTAGATTTTTAGTATGTCATTTAGCAGGTCCAATAGTAATAGAATCCATAAAAAAACCTTTTGTATCAATTTTTTTGGGGTTAAACCCTAAATGTACTCGCCTAAGTAGCCAGCGCTAGTTCTGCTAGTAAGATTCGAATGCCACATGTGCATTTTGCAGAGCCAATCAGCAACCACCACTTCCCTTTATAGTGACATGTCTAACTCTTGCTGTTGCAGGTTCGGGTGGTTAAAAATCTATCCATCCCCACCACCCTATCTAATCCATCCCCACCACCACCAAGTTGGTCCAGTCTACCTGTCTGCGGGGTTAAAGGTCCGCTTCCTGCTGCACAGCTACATCAGGCTCTACTGGCGCAAGAAGACCCGGGCTGATGATTGGACCTACGCCAAAGACTGTCTACCTTCTGTTAAATGCATAGTCAATTATCTTCTCATTAAATCGCATTTAACTAATTCCTCTCTCTCTGAGTCTTAAGGGCTGAAATATACTTACTTCCTATTTTATTCACCAAAGTCACCAATCCCTTGTGATACTATAGTAGGGTGTAAATGTGCTACTTATAATTTGAAAAATGAAAAAAGGTTGCACCATGCATAGGTTTCTTTATTACAATGAGGAAGGCAGAACGCCGAAACGCGTCTGTGTAATAAAGAAACCTATGCATGATGCAACCTTTTTTCATTTTTACAATATTTTAGTCAGCACCCTTAAAAGAAGAGAAAAATTGTTGGGTGAAGCCTGCTCCAACCTTTATGAACTTTACTTATAATTTGGCCTGCTCTGATTTGTATTTTTTTCTTGTTACTCTGAAGTGTTAAGACACCTATTGATAGTACGTGGTCAGAAGTAGTAACTTAAACACACACACAAACCAGATACTTCAAAAACATTGAGACAACACCATGGGAAAGGATGTGGGGGATGCCATGTTGTCCCTTGTTATAAGTAGTTAAATCTTGCACTGTGGTCGGCCGGGAGTATGCATGAGGCACAGCAGACTTGTAGTTTGTGCAGTTCCACCGATTCAGTGATGCAGCTGGAGAGCTGGTTGGTCCAAAACCTGGAGAACAGAATAAGATTTTAGTAAGTTATGTGTATCACAATGAGGATGGAAGGGAGGACGGTCCTCCAAGGTCTATTATGTGAATTAGAAGCGCTAAAGTATATGTTTTTATCGCTAAATAGCTATAAAATACTAACAATTATATAACAAAGATATAATAAATATGTTTTGTTTTCTGTAATTTATACTGGAAGATATGGCTTTATTACTTTGAGGGAGGATCGTCCTCCCTTTCCTCAATGGCAAATACGCCATTGGTGGAGATATATTTTGTGTTTATTGAAGTATTTTTCAAAATGTTACTTTTCAAAAGGGCTTTGGCATTAACACGTCTCGATGAGTTATGAGGAATATACAATGCTCAGCAATAATGAGCAAACAGCTTGACAATTTCGATGGGTGAGGACAAAGACAATGAAGGTGTATGGAGAAGCTTACCACTGATGTGTTCACTGCCTTGCCATAGCTCAGCTTGGAGGTCAGCACGGTCATTCAACAGCAACTGAAAGTGGGGGAGAGATTACATTACATTACATTTAGCTGACGCTTTTAACCAAAGCAACTGACAGTTAAAGGTTAGGTTGAGAAATATAGTTTAGACAACTTCCACTGTGCTCCGTTAAGGTTAAGGTCAGGAGAGTTTATATCAGCTGTATTTAAAAACAGACGATCACTTCTGCCCGCTGTCTTTCCCAAGACGCTTTTGGCAATTACAGATAACTTGTGATCGGTTGTCTTGAGATTTGTTTGTGCACATGAGTCTGTGTACAGAAGTGTAGACCACGTACATCCTTTCGTTTTCACTTAAAAATCAAATGAAAGTGAATGGGCATAACATAACTGCAGGATAGCACAATATCTAGAATATGTATAGGTCACTGTCACACAGATGAAAGTACTCTTATTGCCATATTCTTGGGCAAGTAGGCTTAAAGGACCAGTTCAGTCAATTTCAATATGCTGTTGTATTGCTCACGCTACCCTTGACTTGTCAGTACTCGGTGATGCCATGAGATATGATTATTATCCGAGATGAGCTTTTCTAATGGGGGCAGCGTTTGTTTACATTTAAAAAAATGTTTTTGCATAGGACTACTCCAAACATTTCCCCGAAAGGTACCGCTGTTTGCTAGTTGTCTGCTGATGTTGTATAACCTTTCGGATGTTTTTGGGTGTTGGGAATAAATAAAAATGTTTTTTTGACATGTAAACAAAGCACTGCCCCCATTACAATGACCAAGATTTCGGAAGAAGAAAAAAAAAAACCTCAGGTACTGACAAGTCCAAGGTAGTGTGAGCATTACAACTGCATGTTAAAAAAAAATACTGAACTGGTCCTTTAAACGTGCTGTGCTATGTTAATGGCAATAATTAATTTTATTTTGCTGAGCATTTGGTTAATTTCAATAGAATACTTTGGCACCACTTCTGATAACAGCAGATTAGTCTATGGTTTCTATGTCAAATGTGTTCTTATTTGGAATGCGTTGTGCACACTGCTTATAGCCGCCCGTAACGTGCTTCTACAGGGAAGGAAAGGCAACTTGCAGCCTGTTTAGAACATGTAGAGTAAGAATAATAGCGATGATCAGGACAAGATACAGCGGATTGAATTGCTTTACTTTATCTGACTCCCTTTACACGAATGGGATGGCTAAATAGGCTATACATTTACTGAGGTCCCTACAAATGCTATACAACTAGAATTAGAGGTGGCTGCATTCACACACGATTGTGAAAAATATGTTTCTAAATGTTATTCGGAACCCATAACCCAACACAAACACATAGTTGTGAAGTTAATGAACGTATATTGCCATCACGTGTATTACTTACCTGCTGCTTATGTTACGGCTTCGTCTTCTGGCTCGGTGTTGTGTTGTTGTAACAGAGCATGTCCACACAGGAGCTGCACCATCATCACCATTTACTGGGTACACAGAAAACATACAGCAGTCATTTGCTGGGGATGAATGTTTCTCTTGTCAGGGAGTTTACAAATACATATAACTTGATATGATGAATAAGTTATTTGCGGAAAGTTGTGGCCACTGAGGGGTAACGGTAAGAATGCACACTTGAAGATGTTCAAGTGGTTCTTGGGGATTTATTATAATCAGTAATTACATGTAATCTATATGCATGTGTGTGGTTTTATGAAAGTGAAACAGAAATGACATAAAGGAAGAATGACTCCTAAATACTGAATGTGAAATTAGCATGGATCCAAGTATGGTGTACGGGCTACGGTATATTGGTTATCGTGACACCCCTACATACCTGTAGTCGCTCGGGGTTGTCGGGCAGCTGCTGCTCCTGGTAGTCCTCTGTGTAGTGCGCGGTCAGCAGGTCGTCCGACACCGCCATGCAGCCACCTGCCGTGTTGCGGCCAAAGGTCATCGGGGCCTGTCGTCAAGGGAAACGATTGGCAGGGGATGAGCATGATAGGGCAATGCTATATTCAGTCAAACATAACCACATGCACGACAGGACCCTCCGTAGACGGCAAGGGGTGGGTGATTAACATGAGCTGAAACTTTAAAGAGGTAATTTTTCCGGACCATCTTACAGGAGGTAAAACTCGCAGTGAAGTTTACCCGACTGGCAATAATATTCCTATGAGTTCAACTACAAACTGTCGCTCTCGTCACGCTAATTGCCTCTAGCCTCGCTTTTGTCTCAATACAACTTCGACTCAATACAAAGCCAATTACTTCCATTGCTCGCCTTGCTTATGTTGCAATTTTGAAAAATTTAGTTGAACATAAAGCATTGATAGTCCTACACAAACTGAAAACCCCCATGTTTTAAGGCACAATACATGAATTGCTTGTCATTCTGAAGTTATGAGGAGGAAATGATCACAGTATGTAATTACATGTTATTGGTTCAGCAATTCACTTTGACTACAGCTTTGAAATTAGGTGTTAGGCAACAAAGTGTGCCTCTGTGGCAACATCAGTAGACTTGGAGAGGTCAAAAAAGCTCACAGTGTCATGGTGTACAGTATGGTTATCCGGTACGGTACAGTATTTTTTTTTTTCAAGCTGTAATGATTATTGTCAGCACTTTTTAACGTGGCTGATTACCGGTTATCGTGACACCCCTTGTAGAATCAGATTGTCGTAGGCAGGGTTCACGTTAGCCGGCTGTGGCCGGACATTGGCCGTTTTGCATCATGAATGTCCGGCAAAATAAAATGTGACCGGCCAAAATGTCAGACAAAAAAATGAATAAAATTAATCAGTAAATAATATTAGCTCATTTTAAACACTGAATGTTACACAAAACACCAGTGATATGAAAATAGTCTATGTAAATGAACGTGTAATAGTCTAAACATCACGCAATAGTGTTGCTTGCGCTCTCGTCCCCCACGGCGTTCTCCCCAATCAAGTTGCTTCCCTTTCACTTGACTCACACAGCTGGCTGATGTCAAGGAACAATTCAGGTTTTTTTTTGTATTTTAACAGTAAACACAAAGGGCATTGCGCTTGCAAAACCGTTTCATGAAAGAGAGCGCGCTTTTGCTCCCCATGCATACAAGCAGCTGGCTCTTTAACACCAGCCAACTGGCCCAATGCAAATGAATTTTAAGTTTTGCTGGTAGAAAAGACCAATTTACTAGCCACTTTGACCTATTAGGGAGTGTGTGTTTGGCTATATGAGGGAAGGTCCGTTAGATATTCTAAATGTCCGGTATTCTGCAATGCAGCCGGCCACTTGTCCGGCCAGTAAGAATTCTAGCGTGATCTAGCGTCAATCACATCTCACCATGCTGAAGTGCCCTTGAGCAAGGCACCTAACTTCACATTGCTCCAGGGTTTGTAACATTTTCCTGGACAAAAATGTCTGCCAATAGTGATACAGTATAATGGAATGCAATAATACACACTGTCCCTACCTTCAGAAACAGCATGTCATCCGCATCCATGGCCTCCTCTATGGTGCTGATGGCGTTCATTAGGGAGGCCATGTCACCAGACAGTTTGTCCACGGTGTCCTTCATCTTGCGGCTTTTCTGGTCCTCCTACTCCTTCAGGACGATCACATAGGAACTGGTGGATCTTCTCAAACTCCGCTTTCACCAGACGCTCCGCGTGCTAGGACTGCTTCTGCTCACACAAGACACATGATTTTACACAATCATCTTAGTAGTTGACATATTCATATACTTAAGACTTCACAAATACTGGGAATACTTGTGCATGTAGTGTACAATGACAATGTAACAAAGCCTTTAAAAAATACCTTACCAGAAAGTTTCTCATGCACACCAGAAACGTCGTGCCTACCAGAAACTACAATCTCAGGTGCGCAGGGGAAAGTGACGCGCACGTGTGAACCAGAACATTTTCAAGCGGGCATAAGAAAGTTTCTGGTGTGCACGAGAAACAATCATGTCAGTAGAATGTATAACTTAATGCATGATTTGACGCTGTGTCTTTCCATTACAAAGAACCTAACTCTCTCATCATTTAAACCCCTCAGCTTATCCTTGAAGGACCTCAGTAAAAAAAACCACGCATCATCATCATGAGAAAACATACAGTGATACAGTGTAGACTCAAAACTGAAGCGCTGTCTTGGAAATGGTCAACATTGAGAAGACGACAGCCGTACACTTTGATGTCTTCCTGATATTTCATTAAAACCAACCAGCTTTAACGTGAAGGCAGATGGTTCAAAATTATAATGTTCATAAGTATATAAAAAAACATGCTCTCTCTCTCTCTCTCTCTCTCTCTCTCTCTCTCTCTCTCTCTCATTACGGTCCTCCGCGGCCTCCTTTGTGGAGCAGGTGACATGATCTTCGTGCTCCTCTCTCACACACTGCTCACACACCAGTTCCTGGTCCTGGTGCAGAACAGCAGTATCCTCTCACTGTTCACATCGCTGCGGACACGCACATCACAGATGCCTTGTGTCTTTTGTGTGTGTTAACAAAGTGCAAAAAAGGAGTGATGACATGGAGGTCCACTATAGTATATATTTTTGGTACTGCTGGTGCACCATGCGCAAACACAAAAAAGTCAATTCGAGTCATTCAGTTCGAGAGCAACACATCAAAATACTAGAAGTAGGCCTACTAGCATCTACTCCGCCTCGGCCAGGTTTCAGCAGCGAATGGGGCAATCTTGTATTCAGAGCTGCCCCCTCAAATGAGTGTGTTGACCACCATAGAACACTTTCTCGGCCTACACACGAAATTCGAATGGACACGCTATAAAATGTGTATATATCATCCAACTTAATCAGTTATACACCTGGCAAGTTGACAAGTCCTGACGACATATTCTTGAAATGTCTTGGTCTGCATGTGACACCGCCGCAGTAGGCATAATGCCTGACTTGCTAACCCATAAGCAAATCAGGAGAAAAGCAAGAACTAATATAGACAACTATGCTGCCCTCGGTCTGCGTTACTGGTGCAGAACTAGACAGCTAGCGAACAGTTCAAGAGAAGGCAAGCTGAAGTGTAATTTTGTCCTTTTATTTTCTTTCTTCATTTCCTTACTGACTTTTCTCTTGCACATTCACTTTGTACACTTGCACTTCCAATCTCAATAACTTACATCTCTTAACACTTCTCTTTACTGTAAAACTGTTAACAGAAAACGAAATAAACATACAACAGTTTCACTTACTTCAACATTTGCACGACACACAAATCTACAAGCAACCCAGCGATCTATTTTCAGTCAACACAACGTGACCTATCTTAGCTAAGTAGAATCTGACTAGCCAAACTTTACAGGAAAGAGAACATCACTTCTTGAGGCAAATAGATAGAAATATACATCAAAATATCAATGCAATTTCGTTACAAACAACATCCATCACAAAATGATTACTTACAGACTAATATTGTCCAAGGCTCAAGTGTGAAAATATATAAATTGCGGGAGAGATGAAGTCTGTGTCTTAACGACAGAAAACACTTGAAAACACTGGAAACTAACCAGGAAGTAGATTTGCGCTGAAGGCGCAGTACCGCGAGAAAGTCCACTAGGTGGCGGTATTCACCATAAGATTTACGTGGGAGAAACTAAACTCGGGCATGGAATTAAATGGAAGGCAGAACAACAATTTTGGAACAAGCACATTGGAAACACGGTCTTTTCCGGACATCAGCTACTCTTAAATTTTCTGAAGGGACAGGTTGACGTAGCAATGGTGCGTGCCCACAGACGTGCACTAGCACTACAACATTTCAAACCCAAGTGTTTGATTATCACATCGTCATGACTCACCTACATTGATGGAGGTTGCAAAGATGACAAATAACTTTCCTCCAGGCAAACTAACCACGTCATTTAATCCTTTCGATTGATAATGGCTGGTATTGTTGTATTGTCTTTCGCGCTAATGTTTGAACTCCCTCAGGTTAATCAAAATAATAAAACAGCTTTTGTGAATGGTTTGGAGACCAATTGACTTACACAACGGGAGACAATGTGAGGAAGTACAAAACCTCACGGGTAGGTTATTCCATTTTCCCGGACAGACCACAAAAAAACAGAGACAAAAAACGTCCGGAAAAACCTGGACGTGCGGCAACACCGCTCAGAGAAATATGCATTTAGCCTGACTTAATAGCTAGATACCAAATGCCCCATTACACGTTCAGAATAGCCAACCAAAACGGCAAGGTTTCCCCTCATTATCGACTAAATAATGATAAAAAAACATCCATTATACACATATATTAACACATTATGAATACAAGTAGGCTGATACAATAATAACCATCCAGATAAAATAGCTGCGGATAAAACAGTAACACACTTTGGGGTAAACAAAATAGGCCTGCCTACCTACCACTGCGATTGAAATTACACAAAGTTTAAACAACTCCTGCCAAATAATACACCGTAGCCTAACACATGCAGACATCAAATAATTAAGTTTACTCACGTTTCTTCGCACACAAGACACAAAATTAGAGATAAGAATACCCATCTGTCTGGTTCTAACACTAGCTAACATTAAATGGCTACCTAGCTAACAAATAAGGTATCCGAGAGAACATGTCATATTGAATGACAGCGATCATACAACCCAAGTTAAGAAGAACTCGTGGATACTAGAGTTAGTTATTAGTCTAGTTCTACTAAAATGTCAACCTGGCACCTTAGTCAGACCATTGAGAGTGCGAATCAGACCCTGTCTGAGAGTGAAGAATCTTTTTTCTCTGGCTCAACAGCCACGCTAGCAGAGATTCTAGGAATAGTTAGGACTACGTTGTGTTATCTCTCTGGCGCTAGCATTTCAAGCTAGGCGGACCCGATCGATTAGCTATCTCGCTCTATGCTAGCGGGCTGACAAGCATCGTACTCTCATACAATGATATTGATACATGAACGATCCAAATACAAATTAGTACACACCGGGGTACACAGAAAACATACAGCCGTCATTTGCTGGGGGGGATTGCCTCTGTCTGGCTATATCGAAAAGGCTTCATGCTAATGTGTACAACAACACAACCCATCAAGTAGACCTAGTCACCTGCATCATGAATAGCGGCCTACTAGCTCTACCTCTCTGCTACTACTAGAGCTACAGAAATTGGAGACACAATCTGAGCACAAACAACGTACAGGTACAAACAACGTGTAGTTCGGTCTCAGTAGAAAACAAAACAATAAACCACTCACCTTTGTCTGCGTCATCCACAACCTGTTGGTGCTCCGTCGGAATCGTCAGCCTGCAGAAACCTAATAACTAGCACTCCAAGTTATATTTATGTATCGGTAGTTATTACAGCTCCGTCGTTAGAGTTGCATTATTACTGGACTGTGTCGTGTTTACGCACGAGTGAGTGGGCCTGTTCTCGCTGCACACACAGAGGCCTTGATCCCGCTGTCAAGCCATGCCTCTGATTGGTCCCATGGAAAGCGATAACTTGCCAATAAGCGGTGTTTTGATTGGCTTCCATCCTCTGACCCCACCCCCCATCAAAAGAGGGCCAAAATTCGTAGACTTGTAAAAGCGATCCACACTTGTGTGCTTGCTGCTCCGAGCAGGAAGAGGTTCGCACAGCATGGCAAAACAGATTCACATTTGTACACACTCCTACTGCCACACAACTACAAAACATTTATACAGGTACGTTTTTTATTTTAGGAGATGCAAAATATGTGTGCAGATCTACAAAATTAACCTGCAGATGCAAAATGTTTTTCCACAAATACATTGTATCTGGCACGTATGTGAAATTATTCAGCACATCTGAGTTTTATTTCTGCAGATACAATCTTTATGGCCTTGTTCTAGTTCCATACGCAACATATCACACCAACGATCGGTTCACAAGTCGCAGGATGTCATCGTAGCGCAGACTGGTAGCGAAATTTCCATCACATAAACAAAATGTCGACCTCTCTACACTTAATGCACATTTTAAATCATGTCAGTTTATATATTTTTTCATATTACAATGTAGCAATCTCCGATGTCCTTTCCCTTTCCCCCCGCGCCAGGGAGGTGTGTTTCTTACAGTGCAGTTCAGTTCAGTTCAGTTCAGTTCAGTTCAGTTCAGTTCAACTTTATTGGTACCCGAAGATAAACTGGGTTTGCAGTATAAAATGAAAGGGGGGGGGGGGCGCTGTGGCGCAGCACGCTAAAGGGAGGGTTATACTTCCTTTCAGTGCCACGGAGTGAGCTTGTCCCCGCCATGATGCAGTTAATTTTGGTTTATGCCCTGCTTTGAAGCGCGGTCTGCGCGATGTCATTTCAGGCTCAAACTGCCTTCAATACAAAGAGTAATCTAGACGCCACGGTTGTTGTCAAGTTTGCCGGGGAATTCTATTTAAAATCAGCCAAAACTTGAAAAAGGCATAAGCCGTTCTGGGTTGCAATCATGGAATCAACTCGAATTCTTCCTTTCTTGGTTTTTTATTACTCATCAATCAGGTTGAATGCGGTAGACACAGAATGAATCAGGTTGAAAACCTTTAAAATAAAGAAAAAAGGACACCATATAAACTACTAAATTCCCTAATAGCAACGAAATGAGCAAGAAACAGAGCTATCTACATCTTAGCTACATGAATCTTAACATTTCCAAGCAATGAAAAACGAATTACAATCTTCCTTTTAGCAACATACATTTTAAATATCAACAAATTCCTTTCCTACATGAAATGACATAAAACATGAAATAACTCACCAGTGGCCTCCCCGAACTGCTTACATTTCAAATAAACCCCTTCATTAACTTCCAAGCATCACATTTCACTCCACTGGTGTGCTCCTTCAAAGTTAGCAGAATGACAATGCAAAAATCCTGCTCTCATTAGCTACTTCCTGTTCCTATTGCTAAACAGGTGTCAACATAAAAGTCCCATAAGAGTCTCATGAGTTTCAATGTAAAAGTCCACTTTTTTTTCAAAAGGATACAGCCCGGATTCAGCAGCACACCTCCCACTTGAGCTCCTGGTTAAGGAACCCAAGGAGATCACGTCACCCAGGTCACTCAGCCGCTGAAGCCTCTGGACCCGCCTGCTCGCTCTGCTCCTCCACTGGAACTAAGACGACAAGACGCCTCACGTCTCTGTGAAGAACTGTAGCAGGAATCTTGGTGGTTGACTTCTTCCCGGCCTTGGCTGTCCTGTCGGTGCTCCTCCCGAGGGCTGGCCCCTTGGTCTCGACAGGGTAGCTGGGATATGTCCTGACTTGAACATCTCTCACTATGCCTTCTTTGTCAGGATTGACACTGATCACCTTGGCCAGCTTGAAGTGGCCTCTTACAGCGTTCTGGTCAGCAAGCCAGACCACGTCGCCTACTGCAACATTTCTCTCTCTGGTGTGCCATTTGCTTCTGAGAAACAGGTTTGGGCCTGCTAATTGGCACCACTTCCTCCAAAACTTGTTCACCTCAGACTGGATGACTCGTAGCCTCTTGTAAGGGTAACCCTCGAATTGGAAGTCTCCGGGGTCTCCTCTTGAGTGTGCTCGTCCCAGCAGGAGTGAATTAGGTGTGACGAATTCAATGCAATCTTCCTGAACTTGTGCTCTTGCATCTATTGGTCTTTCATTGGCCAAGTTAGCGGCCATGTACACGAAAGTCTGGAATTCTCCCCATGTGAAGACACCATCTCCACCTAGATTGTGCAAGGCTCTCTTTACAGTCCGGACTGCTGCTTCAGCTGCTCCGTTTCTGTGAGGTGAGTCTGCAGGGTGAATCTTCCAGGACCACTTAGTGCCATGCTTAGCGGCCTTCTCTTCTATTCCTGACCTTTCCAGGTGCTCCAGGAATCTGTAGAGGTCATCAAGGGCTGGTTTGGCCCCCACAAAGTTTGTGCCTGGGTCAGACCATACCTTGCTAGGATGTCCTCTCAGCGACGTAAACCTTTGGTAGGCAAGCAGAAATCCTTCTGCTGACAAGTCGCTCACAATGTCGGCATGGATGGCTCTTGATGCCATACAGCTAAAGACAACGCCCCAGACTTTTAGTCTCACTCTTTTCTTCACCTCGTCTCTTACTTCGTAAGGCCCGAACAGGTCAACGGCTGTGAATTCAAAAGGAGCTGCTGGTCTGGACCGCTCTGGGGGTAAGTCACCCATCAGCTGTTGACAGTGCTTTGCCCTTGACTTCTTGCAGGGCACACAGTTTTCCATTACTCTGTTGGCGATTCTTCTTCCTTTGACTACCCAAGCCTTCCTTCTCATTCTTAGAAGTGTTCCTGCCACACTCTCATGGTTCACAGCATGAGCTTCCTGGGCGAGCAATGTGGATATCCATGCTTCATAAGGAAGGAGGGGCACTACTGCTTTGTCCTCCTTGAAGGCTTGGATCCTTCCCCCACACAAGATGAGCCCATCTTCCTCTCTTATCGCCACTAGACGACTGAGGGTTGTGTCTGAGAAGGTTGCACTTGCTTGAGCTGCCAGGCAAAGGGATCTGAAGGCATACTCACGGTCTTCAGAAGTGAGTACAAGTGCTTCAGGTTCTTCTTTAGGGTGCAATTCTTTACTTGCTTTTTGATTGACAGCTCGGCACCTCAGGCTTAACCACTTGTCGGCTGCCTTTCTCACCCAAGCGACAACACCCACCAGTCTGGACAAGCTGCTGAATGTCTTTACATCCAGAAGATTCTCAACAGCTGAGCCAGCAGGTACTCGTCTTGGTGAGAGTCCATAGTGTCCTGCTACGTGGTTCGCACTAGACACATCTGAGGTTAATTGTGGTTGAGTCGTATCAACAGTTGCACTGACCTTGGACTGGGTGACCAAGTCCCGGTGCTTCTTGGCCTGAGCTCTGGTCATCACAGCTGAGAACGCCTTTCTCTGCATCCTACTGATGTTCTCTCTGGCATCAGTGACGACTTCACCAGCAGACTTTATTGGCCAGTCAGCCAACGGCTGTTTCAAGAACTCTGGTCCAGCTTGCCAAGACTCTTGGAGGTCTTTCAAGGTAGCACCCCTGGTGATGATGTCTGCAATGTTGAGGTTGCCAGGCACCCACCACCAGTCTTCAACAGGGGCAGACTGTTGAATCTCTCCAATCCTGTTAGCGAAAAACGTCTGGTAGCCATAACTGTCCCGCTGAATGGCTCCCAGTACAGTTTGGCTATCCACTAGGTGGAACCAGCGGTCTATCTCCAACCGGCTATGCTTTTGCATGTACTTCCTGAGCCTAGCTGCAAAGACGGCGCCGCAGACCTCTGCTTTAACAGCATCTCCTTTTTGGTCCAGTGGTGTCAGCTTGGCTTTGGATTCCACTAATCGGACGGCTACACCTTGGTCCGTTTCCCATCGAAGGTATAGCACAGCACCATAGGAATTGTCACTCCCATCTGAAAAGGTGATAGCCCAGGGTTTTCCTTTCCTGCCTTGTGGTGTCAGACTTCTTTGGAAGGTGATCTGTCCTAACTGTGCATACTCTTGGAACAGCCTGATGGCCTCCTCCCTGAGGCCTTCGGAGAGTGGCTTGTCCCAGGTACCACTGGCTAGAGTTCCGCTTCCTGCCTCTTGAAAGGCTTTCCTGACAAGGATAGCACCCTTCTGCTTGAGTGGTGTGACCAGACCAATGGGGTCATAGAGCCCAGCTATCTGGCTCAGGAGCTCTCTTCGAGTCAGAGGATTAGGTGTGTTCGATCGAACTTCTTCCATTGGGAGGTCTTGGCCTGTCCTCATCTTTCCCCTTCTTTTTGAGAAGTTGATCGAAGACATCAAGTAGAGCTTATCGTCCTCCACCAGGTATCCAATGCCTAAGGCCTTGTTGTCCTCATCCTTCATCTGGTTCGGCAACACAAGTGCTTTATTGGCTTTGGATGGAGGCTCTGTCTTGAGGAATACCTTGTCATCCTGATGCCTCCCACTTTGCCCTGACCGAACCCAGGGTTTCAGAGAGAAACCTCCAGCCTTCAGGATCTCCTCAATGTCATTGGTGATCTCCGTCAGACGGTCTGCATCGTTGTGAGACGTGAGTATGTCATCGACATAGCTGCTCTCCTCCAAAACTCTGCGTGCCTCTTCCAGGTGAGAGAACTTGGGGAGCCTTGCTGTTTCTCGCATAGCCAGCTGTGCTATGCAACCAGCAGGCCTGTCACCTATATTCACTCGCGTGATTGCGAATTCTCCAATTTCCTCATCCTGACGGTCTCTCCACAGGAATCTGTGCAAGTGCATCTCACGCTCCTCTAGCCACACGGAATTGTACATCTTCCGGATGTCTCCAATGGCTGCATGCACTCCACTCCTGAACCTTAGCAGGATGGCCCTGATGGGGTTCAATACGTCTGGGCCTTTCAGCAGTAGATCATTCATGCTCACTCCTTTGAACTGCTGACTGCTGTTCCACACTAGGCGCACTGGGGTGGTGACAGAATGGGGATTCGGAGCTACGAGGTGGCTTACATACCAGACTGGTCCCTTCCAGGAATCAGTCATCTCCTTCGTGAGCCTCTTTGCTGCTCTACGCTCCACCATCTCGTGAACTTGAGCCGTGTAAGCAGCGAGCCACTCAGGTTCCTTCTGGAGTCTTTTCTCTGTTCTTAAGAAGGTGGCCTCAACTCCACTCCGATTGTTAGGAAGGCAGGCGGGATCTGTTATCCAAGGATATCTTGCATCCCAATGCGGAGTCTCAGCATGTTCATCACTGATGGCATAAGTGAGGCCGTCCTTTATGATCTCAAGCTCCCTTTCTTCAGCGAGAGTCATCTCCTTTCCACCCGGCTGGCAGTGCCCGCACCTACAGCCACCACACTTGGGCTCACAGGCAGCACCGATACTGTCCCAACTCCACCACCTCAGGAACTCCCGGTGAGTTGCAGCTGTGTGCTTCGGTTCAGCCTTGGTGTCTTGCAGCACTGCGGCAGGGATCTCCTCGTACTTGACAGCAGCTGTCCTCATGGAGCGAGCAAAGTGCGTCCTTGACCTGCGTGCAGCCACATCCACTTGCTCAAGCAGGTCAGGGTGAGCTCCGCCTACCATCTTTCCAAGAGGACTGTCCCACAGGACAAGATCGCCCACAACCTTCACACGCTGTGGAGCGAGTCTCCCCTCTCTGTGGCTTACAAGTAACTCAATCTCTTCAGGTCGCCTCAAGTCCTCAATGTCAACATCAGGAAAGAACACCTTCAACTGTTCTGGCTTCACCACCTGGTGGACTTTTGCAATCTCATTCAGGCCGTAACAGATGAGTTCGTGTGCTCTCTCCGTCCCCTTTGAGGTCTTGACTCGAACCCTCAGAAGGTATCTTTTTGTCGCTACTTTTGTAGTCATTCCACCTACGCCGTGTACAATCAGTGTAATCTTCTCACTCCTGAGGTTTAGCCTGTTAGCCGCTTTATGGGTTATATAATTCGTATCTGACGCGAGGTCGACGAGGGTACCAACTTTCTGCCCTGCGTTGGCGGTCACCTCCAAAAGCATCATGATGACAGGCAGCTCTGTCAACCCATACTCCTTCAGCAGGCCAGATTGACACTTGGTAGCACAGGCAACTTGTGACGTGTTGTTGGTGAAGGCCTTCCTGCACTTCTCCGCTAGGTCAGGTGACAGCTCACTCAGGAACTCTTCTTGCTCCTCAGTGAAGTCCTTTTTGCTCTTGCTGTCTTTCTGTGATTTCTCAGTGCTTTGGCTTTTGACTTCACCTTTGGGGCAGAGGAAGAAGTGGTGATCTGATTGGCCTTTCTTTTTGCAGTCTTTGTTCCTGCACAGGTAGGTATCTTTGCAGTCTTCTTTGCTTTTATGACACCCTAGGCACTCCCTGCATGCACCAATTTTCTTCACTGCACCTTCCTTTTCTGCCACTGGCAGTCTTTTAAACTTCTTACAGAAGAACAGTTTGTTTTTGTGTTTGTCATCTCCACAAATAATGCACCCTTCATCAGCATCTTCTCTCTTTGTGGATTTAGTTGAGGCATATTTTTTGTTTACCTTCTTTTCTGTTTTCTCTTGTCTTTCCGACTTATCCATGTCTCTCAGGTGATCCAGCCTCTCGAAGATCTCTTCTTGCTTTTTCAAGAATCCGAGAAGCTTATCGAAGTGGTTATCGTCGTCCACAAGATTCTTTGGATCCACCAAGTACATGAGCCAGTCCTTTTTCACAAACTCAGGAAGTTTACTCTCTATGGACTTCACCATGAGCGGGTTTCTGATAGCTCCAGTACTTCCCAGGTCAGCTAGGTCAGTAAGCGCCTTCTCTATCGCTTGGATTAGGTCTACTACTTTCCTTGGTTGATTTCCCCTGACAGGTGGAATCTTCTCTAGCTCTTCCACTATCTCGAGAGCAATAGTGTATTTATTTCCGTACCTATTCTCCAGTACTCTGAGGATATCCTCTGCTGTGGTGTAAGATGACAGTCGAAGATCTTTGGATATTTTGTCATCCACACTGTTGAGCAGCTGTATCTTTTTCACTTCCGGAGAGCCTGTCGGTTCGCCTTGTTTTTGGAGGCTTAGCCAATCCACTCTCCAACGATGAAAGTCTCTCTTACAGCCACTAAAGACTGGCAGCTGTGCTGGTTTGAACTTGATGATCGGCACTGTTTGTGCAGGTTGCACTGTGGTCGGAACAGAAGGCTTCTTTTTATCTTCATCCATCCTCCGTGCTCTTATGAATTCTGCCTTTTTAATTTCAAGTGCTGTACATGCTGATTTCAAGGCCTTAAATCGCTCCTTGTACTCATCATCTGCCGTAGGGATCCATTTTTCCCACATCACCATTGTACTGCAAGCTTCCTTGGTTAGGTTGTCCAATACAGCAAGGTGCACTTCATATGCTTCACAGTTATCGCTTTCAACAGTTATTTTGTCTGCTTGTGAGCAAGCTTTCTCTGCTTCATCAAAAGCTACCTGCAGTGCATGGTGTCCATATCTGGTCCATAAATTTGTCTGTACAGTGGATTTTAACTCGGCAAACTTATGCTGGCATTCATTGGTAACCATTTCAATATTAGACTTTTTATCCTCATCAAGCTCAACTTCTTCGCCATCTGCTTTGCTGGCTTCAAGCTCTGCTTCTAATCCAGCTTTATAATCATCATTTGTTTCAAAAACTCGACGTGCATCAACAGAAAGTTTGGCAAATTCACTTTTGAGCTCTAATTCAGTCATATCACCAGCACTTCTCTTAAGGTAATTCACTTGCTTAGTGAATGAGGTCCTTGCAGTAGTCCTCTCTCTCTTTAATTGATCCACCGATTTGCCTAGTGCATCTTCAGCCATCTTGTTTTTGTGATTTTTCTATGCTCAAACACTTGCTGCCTTTGTATGATATTTTCAGGACACACTGAAGCCCTTAATCTTCTTGTCCTTGAAGCGCTACTGCTTCTTTGTCATCAACTGGCACGGCAATGTATTTAATCTTGCAGAGTATTTCCACACTGATGGTTGTCGATGGCTGGCATTTGGTTTTAAACTGCTGGCACTTGGTTTTCAACTGTCAAGTTTCCCGGGGAATTCTATTTAAAATCAGCCAAAACTTGAAAAAGGCATAAGCCGTTCTGGGTTGCAATCATGGAATCAACTCGAATTCTTCCTTTCTTGGTTTTTTATTACTCATCAATCAGGTTGAATGCGGTAGACACAGAATGAATCAGGTTGAAAACCTTTAAAATAAAGAAAAAAGGACACCATATAAACTACTAAATTCCCTAATAGCAACGAAATGAGCAAGAAACAGAGCTATCTACATCTTAGCTACATGAATCTTAACATTTCCAAGCAATGAAAAACGAATTACAATCTTCCTTTTAGCAACATACATTTTAAATATCAACAAATTCCTTTCCTACATGAAATGACATAAAACATGAAATAACTCACCAGTGGCCTCCCCGAACTGCTTACATTTCAAATAAACCCCTTCATTAACTTCCAAGCATCACATTTCACTCCACTGGTGTGCTCCTTCAAAGTTAGCAGAATGACAATGCAAAAATCCTGCTCTCATTAGCTACTTCCTGTTCCTATTGCTAAACAGGTGTCAACATAAAAGTCCCACAAGAGTCTCATGAGTTTCAATGTAAAAGTCCACTTTTTTTTCAAAAGGATACAGCCCGGATTCAGCAGCACAGTTGTTTTTCAGCTTCACAGAGTCGACGACAATGAAAATGAAACATTACATATTTATGTCACGTGCATTTTTGATCGCACTCGCAGCCAGCGCATAGGCCTAGTTTGGAACAAAGAAATGGCTCATTTGTCGAGGATAAGTCGCACGAAGCGGAATGTTTCCTCTACCTCGGAACACTGTTCAACTGTCCCAATAACTTCGGCTCAATTCGAAACAGCGTCGTAACATGCAAGCGCACGTGTTGTCTTTGGTTCGTGTAAATAAATCAAACGACAAAGCACGGGCAACTTATTTAAGGAAGAGCCTACAGTCCGTAGACCGACGAAGGTTAGAACAAGGAAGTAGCTTGTTCTCTCGACTCGAGGACAGAGCAGGCTGGTCGAGAGGACCAATCAGAGACCTATTTTCGCCCTCCACGCCGTCGCTGTCTGCATTATCCCTGCGTCGAGACACAATTTCGGGGAGGTGCCCCAGAGTACCTGCGTGATGGGGGGGGCTTCACTCCGTTAACTGCGCGGCTCACTGCATCATGATGCAGTGACGCTGATCTCGAGGTATAAACCACCCTTAAGCCCCCACATTTGGACTTGCATGCCCACCTACGGGGATCCTGGTTCGAGTCCGGCCGGGGTCATTTCCCGATCCTCCCCTGTCTCTCTGTCCCATTCGCTTCCTGTCACCATCTTCGACTGTCCTGTCAAATAAAGGCATAAAAGCCCCTAAAAAATATATTTAAAAAAACAAATGAAAGATGGCTGTCTTGACATAAAAACACACAAGACACATGACATATAACATGGAGTCTAAAAACACATATGGGCTACACAAAGAATAAATAAATAATACAAGGACATTTGACTTATAACATACAACATATATACAAGGGGCGGAAGTCCAGTTTTGGAGCACAACACTTCATACAACCTTCACAACACTTCAACCAACTTGTGTGCTTGTGTGCTTGCGCTTAGTCACTCTCATTCTCTGACTTTCTATCTCCCGCCCCCCCTCTCTCTCCAGGCTTAAAGGCTGCAGTATAACAGAAGAGGGCTGTGCTGCTCTGGCTTCAGCTCTGGCAACAAACCCCTCACACCTGACACATCTGATTCTGAGTGAGAATAAACTTGGAGACTCTGGTGTGAAGCAGATCTCTACTCTACTCAGGAATCCAGACTGTAAACTACAGAAACTGTGGTAAGTAATGACACCAAAGAGTGTGTGAGGAAGCACATTAAACACTATTACAGTTCATCATGGAAACAATAAGATGGAATTTTAGCCATAACTATAACAGAGTTTAATGTACTGGCAAGTGTCCTGATTGCAGGTGTGTGTGTGTGTGTGTGTGTGTGTGTGTGTGTGTGTGTGTGTGTGTGTGTGTGTGTGTGTGTGTGTGTGTGTGTGTGTGTGTGTGTGTGTGTGTGTGTGTGTGTGTGTGTGTGTGTGTGTGTGTGTGTGAACTTGGCTTCTTGTCTCTCATTGTCTCCCATCCCTCTATGGCCCGGGGTATACTGTACTTGCTGCAGGATACACACATGTGTGAACATGTTGCCATGTGCATGTCATGTCAGCTTTACACATCTGACATAAGGCACACGCTGCAATATGGTGCATTGCTGCTCAGACAGCACTTTAGTAAATATGTGCACTTGGTCACACAGTTGTGCACATGCAGTCATGCAGCAAGCATATCCCAGGCCTATCTCAGTCCTTGAGTGTGTGTGTGTGTGTGTGTGTGTGTGTGTGTGTGTGTGTGTGTGTGTGTGTGTGTGTGTGTGTGTGTGTGTGTGTGTGTGTGTGTGTGTGTGTGTGTGTGTGTGTGTGTGTGTGTGTACAATCAGGGGTTGTCAACCAGTATTCTGCTGCCCACTAGTGGTCCATGGCAGTATTGCTGATGGTCTGGGACTTGCTGTGCATTTAAACTACTATTCTTAAAAACCACCAGATCCAACTTTATGCACCAATGAGTGTTTTTGTACTGGTGGGTATTACATCCCTCCATACTAGTTGTTGTTCCATAGGAAATGTCCTTAAAGGAACAAATGTCCTTAAAGGGTCACATGCAGGATTAAAAGGTAAGTAATGACTATCCTGAGTCAGCTGATGCTATAATGAGTCATTAGTAAGTGAATGGTGACTCTCCAGACCACTTTCACACTCTGCTGTCAGAATTCCCCACATGGAACTTTTTATGGACTAGAATGAGCATCATGGGGATAAAATCTCATGAGAAAAACTGACTTCACGTGCTGCTGAAGATATAGCGGTATTCACATTTGTGTTGATTGTTGGTACTCTGAGATGAAAAACATTAACACAGCGAGGGGACTTAAACAGCATTTGTTTAAATTATTGTGTAGATATTGAGACAGGCATGCCGCAGGCATACCCCGCAAACTCACACAAACTGCAGAGGATGACTTTAAGTTGACATGTATATATTCCTTGATATTACTGGTAATTCTAGTGACTCATTAGATATCATTTGATAGTTTGCTACACCAGTGTATTAGCCATTTATTTGGAGGTTTGGGGGACCTTTTCCTATTCAGTGACCCTCATGTGTGGGGACCTTTTCCTATTCAGTGACCCTCATGTGTGGGGACCTTTTCCTATTCAGTGACCCTCATGTGTGGGGACCTTTTCCTATTCAGTGACCCTCATGTGTGGGGACCTTTTCATATCCAGTGACCCTCATGTTAACTCTCTGCTAAGGTGTAGAAGGGACTCCCCCCTCTGTAACATGGATACAAACACAGTGGGCCACAGACTACCTCTCACTCTCCACTCCCATGACCAGAACCAGTTGTTAACTCTTTGGTGTCGGAGGGACTCCCCTCACTGGAATGTGTACATACAGACAGTAGACCACTGCTTAGTCTATATGGTGGTCCCTGGGCCAGAACCAGTTGAAACCTCCTGGTCTAAGTAACAGAAGGTGCCAAAACAATATCCTGTTCTCTCTGTCTCTCATTATTTACCCTTCTACCACCTCTTCTTTATCTCTCCATCTCTCTCTATCCCTCTCTCCAGGCTTAGAGACTGCAGTATAACAGAAGAGGGCTGTGCTGCTCTGACTTCAGCTCTGATTTCAAACCCCTCACACCTGACAGACCTGTATCTGAATAATAATAAACTTGGAGACTCAGGAGTGAAGCAGATCTGTACTCTACTCAGGAATCCAGACTGTAAATTACAGGATCTGAGGTAAGCAATGACACCAAAGAGTGTGTGAGGAAGCACACTAAACACTATTATAGTTCATTATGGAAACAATAAGATGGAATTTGTGTGTGCAAAGCCGGGGTGCACCTTAAAGTGATCGGGACTTTTCCCGGCCCAAACCATTGACGTGGCCCACGGCGACAACTAATTTTAACTTTTTTTTTTGGTCACTTCTTGTGTCTTATTCTTGCATTAATATCAATTAAGTTGCAACCGCCAGCTGCATCATAGTGGATTAAATAGGTCCAGAGCCCCTTCCTAGAAAATCTGTGGTTCCACTACCATGTAAGCAGCATAATTCCCCCCGACCCCTCCCACGTGTTTCAGAGGGTTTGGCCCAAGGCCCGTCTTTTTAAATCACACTGGAGTGAAACAGAGCGTCAGTGATGGAAAGCAGAAAGAGGGCTACAATAAAAAAACAAACAAAGGTGCCAAATTAACTGACATCTTCTCAAGACAAGCTGGTAGGTTACTGAAAGAGATATAGATAATTGGCCTGGTTGTGAATTTTATCATATAACGTGGCCAGTGTTTGCAACTTCACAATTGTCAACTTACTGTCAACTTTTAAAAATGTCTATCTAGGCCTATCTATGCTTTAAAGTGCATTCCTATTTCCGTAGAAGAACCGAAAACTTGCCAGTTAACCATTTTGATGAACAGATTCCTAAACGCTTCATCACGCTTTATTTGTAGCCTACCACCAGCGCGCACAGGTTGACGCAATAGACATATTAGACTCTAGCCTATGCAAATAGGCTATAACGTGGCGATGTTTGCAATGTCAAATCAACTGTCAACTTACTGTCAGCTTTTAAAATGTCACAATGTAGGCTTTATGGCCTATGCTATGGTTGAAGTGTATTCCTATTTTCATAGAAGAACCGAAAACTTGTTGCTTTACATTAGGCTACATTCCATTTGATGAAGAGAGTTGCCAAACGCTTCATCACGCATTACCTTGCATTACCACCGGCGCGCACTATCAGTTATTAACGCAATAGATATATTAAACAGGGGCTATTACATTTGTTGTTAAATAGGCTATTTGTTATTAAATGCACGTCAAACATGCTGTTTAAATCATTTATAAGTGCTGTATACCAATATTGCTCTTGGTTCGCGCACGGGGACAGTTTAGTTGTCAATTACTGGAGAGTTTGCACGTTCTATCCGCGGAATCAGCATCGTGAAAGCCCTCAGCGAATGACCATTCATTGTAATGTGAGCTGAGCCCCTTCACGCCCGCGGGAATCTATTCTATTTTCAAGTTGCCATGCAGACACGTTCGCCTACATCCCGTGCTTGCAGTGTGTATCCTCAAGGAACGGAATCCTTACATTTGCCGTTTTTGATAGACAGTTTCAAAGTCGCCGTCATGCTTTAGCTCCTCTGCAACTGTAGCCTATTTCGTCTCGCTGTTATAGCGTGCAGCATTTCCACAGGTGCGCAAACATCAACTCAATATGAAATGTCTTCTTTAGCCTATGGAATGCTTTCTAGCATCAGCACAGCAGATGATCCAGATGAGGGCAGGAGTACTGAAGGGCCAGGTAGAGGAAGAGAGTTAGTCAAAATAGATGTTTATGATGATAGGCCTATAAAATATGGCATAGTCTACAGAAGAAAACCATGATATGTGTAGATTAAAACGTGTAGATGATTTAACAAAGCCATAATTAAATAAGTAAACAAATAAGTGAATGAAATGAAAGGATAGGCTGTATGGAGAAAGCAGTAGGCATGGAGCACAGGACCACTGTGGAAACGCGTAGCAGGATTTAACTAATTGCTGAAAATTCATCAAAATGAGACCAAATTAAATAGGCAACCACTGTTTAATCAATAATTGTCTATGAAGCCTACATTACTTCTTAATTGTTCATTAAAATAGTTAGGTCTATATTTAATTTATTTGTTAAATTTGATAATAGGCCTAGGCGATAGGGAAATCAGATGCTAAGAGGGAGGCGTGCATTTTGTCCTCCGTATCAGTGTGGCCAGAATTTGAATTACACTGATTCTTGAGAAAGTGGCTAAAACAGGTTGTAATGTTGACAGAAAAATCATATGGTATATGGTATATCCTTGTTGACTAAGGTCTTGGCTTTTTAGAAATGCACAAGGCCAATCTCCTCATTTTGTATTTTTTTCAGAAATCAGGCTTTTCTCTGATCACACCTTGTTTTTTGTCAACACCGTCAGACACAATTAAAAGTAATTAAAATTGTATTGATTTGGTTGCATATGTATCTGGAGTTTTTAAGTGATTATGTGTATTTTTTGGTTCACACATATGCCTTTAAATGTTGAATTTTTTTTTCTATTTTAATACTGTTTCATGTGTTCTAATTTTAAAATATGTACCGTCATACGATGCTTACTTAACGCCTAAATAGAACAAACAATTTTTTGTAATTTCACAAATATTCCTGTAGGCTTAAATTGGCTATTAATTTGATAATTCAACAACTCCTAAGGAAAATGTTGTAAGCACATTCATTTAAAATGTCCAAAACTCCTTCTTACGGTGGTGACAGTAATCTGAGAGTGGTGAAAGTGGCCTAATTTGTACCTGCATTTAGCAAAATAAATAGCCCTCTCAAGTCAATGGCATCTTGCATAAACACTTAATGTTTGTGTGTGCACAGTATGTTTGTACATGTGTTTTTTCTTCATTAGTTAGATTCTCTAGGAAGTAGGCCACTGGTTCTTGAAAATGTGGCAAAAACAGGTTTTAAGTTGTTCAAATCCAAAATATAGAGGTGTATTATCATAGATGTAGGTCTTGGCTGTGCAGTGAATGTATTGCCCAAGCTCCCCATGTTTAACATTTTTCATAAAATGGGCTCTTTCTTGTTTTGTCAACAGCGGCAGACATAATTAGAAGTAAAAACATATGTTTACTGTATTAAAGTGAATTACTTTAACAATTCAACATAACTGTAGATACTTATTGTATGCATATTTCTAAAACATGTCAAAAACATGTAAAACATGTGTTTTTTGGTGAACTCCATCAGATGTCACCACCGTCAGGTTTTCTGACAAAAAAACCTCCAAATGCACCTCAGTGGTGGCTAGAATATCATTTTGGATCACAATTATTACTAACATGCCTAGTAATGTTTCATTAACCAGCACAATTTAGTAAAATATGGAACAAGATGATGAGCGGAACAAAATCTGACGGTGGTGACATCTGACGGTGTGAGACAAAAAAACACTCTTTTACATATTATGCATTGTTTGTTCACATTAGCCATCGCTCTGTTTCTTGGGTGCTTCATACCTTTTCTGAGAAAGTATATATTAATTAACATTAATGTAATATAATACTATTAAAACATCCGACGGTGTTGACAGTTTATGGTTGGGACAGTACCAGTGTCCAAACAAATTAACAAATTGAGGACAAAATAGTAAACTTACAGGAGCTTCAGTGATGGTGAAGTATCAGTGGTGCTCATATGTTTACATACCCCAGCAGAATATACGCTTTCTTTGCGATTTCTCACGAAATATGACGGATTACACAAAACCTTTTTTTTCACTCATTGCTAGTGACTGGCTTAAGATATTTATTAGCAATATTCTGTGTTTACTCTTTCAAAAGCATGATCACAACCCAAACTACCCAGATGACCCTGTTCAAAAGTTTACATACCCTAGTTTTTGATGCTGAATATGGCCCTGTTTAACATCAAGGACCGCTCTAAATTGTTTGTGGTAGTTGTGGATAAGGCTCTTAATGTTCTCAGATGACAAAACAGCACATTCTTCCTGGAAGAATGGTTGTTTCCTATAATACCTTTGGGTGTCTTGCTGGAACCTCACATTTGAGGTTTCCCCTGAGTGGCTCAATGATGTTGAGATCAGGAAAGTGAGATGGACGCTCAAAAACCTTCATTTTATTCTTTCTGAAGCGAATGACGGGTTGATTTGGCTTTCTGTGTCGAAACTGGGAAAAGGGTCCACTGTGTGCGTGTTTGTTTGTTTGTTTGTGTGTGTGTGTGTGTGTGTGTGTGTGTGTGTATGTGTGTGTGTGTGTGTGTGTGTGTGTGTGTGTGTGTGTGTGTGTGTGTGTGTGTGTGTGTGTGTGTGTGTGTGTGTGTGTGTGTGTGTGTGTGTGTGTGTAAAATTGGGCCAGAACCAGTTGTTAACTCTTTGGTGTCGGAGGGACTCCCCTCACTGGAATATGTATACACACAGGAGACCACTGCTTCGTCTGAATGGTGGTCCCTGGGCCAGAACCAGTTGAAACCTCCTGGTCTAAGTAACAGAAGGTGCCAAAACAATATCCTACTCTCTCTGTCTCTCATTATTTACCCTTCTACCACCTCTTCTTTATCTCTCTCTCTCTCTGTCCCTCTCTCCAGGCTTCAGACCTGCAATGTAACAGAAGAGGGCTGTGCTGCTCTGACTTCCGCTCTGGCATTAAACCCCTCACACCTGACACAGCTGTATCTGGATGGTAATAAACTAGGAGATTCAGGTGTGAGGCACATTTCTACTCTACTCAGCAACCCAGACTGTAAACTGCAATTACTAAGGTAAGCAAAGACAAAAAGAGAAACACAAACTGAAGCTTAATTAGAGGACTCAGGAACCGTTTTTACCCCACCACCATCAGACTACTGAACTGTGGCTATCTGCTAGGTGTGTGTGTGTGTGTGTGTGTGTGTGTGTGTGTGTGTGTGTGTGTGTGTGTGTGTCTCTGTGTCTGTGTGTGTGTCTGTGTGTGTGTGTGTGTGTGTCTGTCTGTGGTGAACACACTGCATTCCTATTCACTTTGGAGTATATCACTTCCTACTGCTCTGAACGTTGAGCATCATGGAACGTGTGTGTCTGACTCTGGCATTTTGTCTGCGTCATGTTGGTGTTTTGTCTGCATCATGTCTGATTCTGGCACTTTGTCTGCATCATGTCTGATTCTGGCACTTTGTCTGCATCATGTTGGTGTTTTGTCTGCATCATGTCTGACTCTGGTGTTGTGTCTGCATCATGTCTGACTCTGGTGTTTTGTCTGCATCATGTTGGTGTTTTGTCTGCATCATGTCTGACCAGGCGTTAACCCTCGCCGAGGCCCGGTGCACACGCAATCCGGGGCCCCTACACCACATTATAATGAGACATATTCGCATAACGCATGAAACAACGCAGGCTACACGGTTTACTCCAACACAAAAAAGGGTGCGCTGAACCCCCTGCTGAGTTCACCAGTCGCAACGCAGCTGACAGGGAGGAGATTCTGTGCACTGCCGTAGCCTAAACGTCGGCTCAGCTAGAACTTCCAAACAGAAGCACAACCAAAAGTTGTTATTTTTGCTACGTTGCTGCCGACCAATTTGACGAATCGAAACCGTCGTGGTAAACACGTGTTTAATAATTTAACCTCCAATGGCCTTGGAAAGACTGACTGACTGTCAAAGGAAAGTAGCCTAGCCTACTCAGCTGTCGCTTGTCGCAAGGAGGGAATCCCCTTAGCAGCGAACCACAGCAAAGCGAAGCTGTCACGAAATCCCCTCAAAATGTACCATATACCAATTAAGAAGTCAGCGGTTCATCTAGATGGTGCATTACACTGCAACAGTATGCAATCATTACAGTAGACTACGGTGCAAATTCTTAATGTTTAGATGTGGATGTGGATGTATCACACAAGTTTTTTTCTCCCAGATAAGAGCCACTTGCTAACTGAACAATCTGCGAGTGGTACCCAGGCATGTTTTAACTGAACACAAACCCGAACGCAAAGATATAGGCTACGCTGACAGAGCATCGACATTATTACAGTGCTTTAGGGAAATGGCCATAACAGTGCTTTAGGAAAATGCGACTATCATTTTAGTGTTTGCTAAATCCTTGGCTTGTCCTGTTGTTGTCAGACTGTCAGAACTTTGAGTGCTGGTTGGTGCACTTGCTACGCAGCATTATTGTGAACACTTTTTTAATAACACCTCAGAAGTGATCCTCGCCGCGCCATGCAAGACTTTTGTTTCGCGAATGCAGTTGGGTGCGTGATTTATTTCCCCATGTTTTAACTATAGAATAAGTTAGGTTGGTGTGCTGTGCTCTTGTTTGCTTACATGATTGCACAAGTCCATGATCGCTATGCAACCATTACAAAAAGCGATTATAACACTGACATTACAAAAATGACTAACGTTGCCAACCTTCTCTTCAATGCGTTAATCCATGCCAGGATGAAGTTTATCCATACAATCTGAAGCAAGTGCTGATGCCGAGTTTCTCACATCTTTTTTAGACAGTAGCCCATCATCAAACTCAAAAATTATTGACCACCGTTTTCACTGGTGGCACACAACCAGAAGCATCTGACTGAAATGATTATTCCGAAGACCTCCGATTGCATGCAGATGCGATTCTTGGATCAGTAGGGGGGGCACGCGAAAATTAAAAAGAAAGAACACTTGTAACAAATCGCCACTACTGTTCCCCAGCTACAGTCTTGGGGGGCCCAAGCTGCCTGTCTAGCCTGGTGACAAGATATGCATATGCGCCTCTGCTTGCCTACGGATGGCGAAATGCATCAAAAATACAATTGATTGTCTCAAAATATCGTTTCATATTTTCCAATCTCACGGCGTCCGGGGCCCCCTCTAGTGGCGGGGCCCGGTGCTGCAGCACCGGTTGCACCATAGGATAACGCGTCCCTGTGTCTGACTCTGGTGTTTTGTGTGCATCATGTCTGACTCTGGCGTTTTGTCTGCATCATGTCTGACTCTGGCGTTTTGTCTGCACCATGTCTGACTCTGGCGTTAACTCTGCACTCTGTGCTGCCATGTGTCTCACTCCTGCACCATATCCACTAGTACTGGGTGATATGGGGAAAGGGGAATATCACTATATGGGTTACGTTTAGTGTGTGTGTGTGCGTGTGTGTGTGTGTGTGTGTGTGTGTGTGTGTGTGTGTGTGTGTGTCCATACAGTAGTGTGCCTACCTCTACTGCACTACTACACCAGGGGGCGTATTACAGAAAACTTCCTACCCAGATAGCCACTAGACGTAACGGAGTAGGGACGCAGCCGTTGTACGGTGTGAGCTGAAGCTGACACGGGTCCGTCCTATGTGTGTCCTACGCCAAACCAGTTTTAATTCTGTTTAGCGGTGTCGCCACCAGTACGCACAACCACCGTTCCAGAGCCGCATGACCACGCAGTTACGGATGCTGCACGGGTCCGTGAAATGGATCCGTGTAGCAGACCCGCGCCAGATCCTCTTTGATTCTGCTAAAAGACCCTTTCCCTTTATGTAGGCCTATGGCTTCTTGAGTGCACTGTGTCCAGTTTATTTACACAAAGACAAATATGCTGTGCACGATCAACTTAGGCTCCAAACCGAATCTTTTTAATGCTGTATGTTAAATAGGCAACAGAGCATAGAAACTGAAACTTACTGCACACAAAACTGTAACTGTCAAAACTGTAAAACTGGACACAAGTCATACTCGTAATCTGGCCAACAATAACTGCACATCAACCTTGAGAAAGCACACTCGGACACAGGAATTTCGAGATCAGAAACATCTTCCATTTATTTATTTTCACCAATAGACCTACGATGTCCATCGTTGAATCACTTCCTGAGGGAGAAAGAAAAAAAGCTGTAAACATACGGCTGTTTAAACACTTTATTTTAGTAGAAACATGTTTGCAACTGAAGTTGACAATATTGTGGTGGCACGTAATGCGATACTACCGCTTAACGGAATCAAAACTGTTTTGGCGCGCTGTGCGTTTGGACTGCGTTACAAGTCCGTAGAACGGAACCATGCCAGCACCGTACAACGGCTGCAGCCCCGCTCCATTCTACGATACACCGCTTAACGGAATCAAAACTGTTTTGGCCCGCTGTGCGTTTGGACTGCGTTACAAGTCCGTGGAACGGAACCATAACAGCACCGTACAACGGCTTCAGCCCCGCTCCGTTCTGAGTCCAAATGCACAGCACAGCCTGTCCAGCTAGTTTTGATTCCGTTAAGCTGTGTCGCTAGTGTCCAGGGAAGTCAAACACTTGACGTGACAGTAAAGTGTCTTTTACAATCTGTCTAGTTACGGTATACCCTATTACATATGAGTTATAATATGAGTTGTAGTCTGTCTTACCATTACGCTTCTTCTGTTTTGTGGTCATGTGCCATCTTCCCTCGAGGTAGCTGATAAAAACAAACAAACAAAAACCCTGTTAAGTTTTAGAAGTTGTTCTCTCTACTGTCAAAGCCAGTAGTTTTGCAGCATTTCCACCGCATTCGGTTTGTAAAGAAAACAAGTTCACGGATTCAGTAGTGCTCATACACGACATCAATCAATATAGCTACAATTCCCACTAGCACTTGAAGTCTGTCACCATCAGCGACATACAGTAGCTGCCTGCCGATTTTTCTTCAGGATGTCTACAGTCACTGTAAACTTGGGTAAAATTAAATAATATATAGCTGGTATTCAAGCAACACGTAGGCTATTTGGTATTTAACAGAAAACACTTACTTGTGGTAACTTCATTCACGGGTGTGTGGCGATTATCCTTCCATACTCGATGAAACGACGAAACAAAAAAAATGTTGGCAGTTGGCACAGACGAGCCCAATTTGAATTGATTCCCACGCACGTCAGGGTTCCAAAGACCAACGGTTGCTACAGTCGGCTGCAATGTGTTTTACGGATGTGTCACGTATCCGTATGGGACCTGGTGGAACGACTTATCTCCATCATCGCTTTAGATCTGTCTTACGGATCTGCGCCATATCAGTGTATGACTTGTAAAAACACATCTGTTTTAGTGGCAACAAAACAGATCTGCGCCATATCAGTAAATGACTAGTGAAAACACATCTGTTTTAGTGGCAACAAACGGATCTGCACCAGGTCAGTGCAGCCTCTTGAAAACAGTGCAGACTTTGTTGGAATATTGAAGACAGAGTTCTGGTTCTGACATGGGTCCGCACCACTATCAGAAACCTCATCTGAGCTAGAAACGGGGGCAGACAGCTTGAAACGGATCCGTTGCAAACTTAGTGGCTATCTGGGTATCTTGGTCGTCGTATCTTAACTTTTGACTTGAGATAAGATTTTTTCCAGTTTGGTATTACAGAAACAAATCCTAACTTCATTTAGGATTCTTATCTTATCTTTGGAAATCCTATCTTATCTTGAGTTAGGAATCCTAAAGTAGCGATCTAAACATCTATGACAGGGGTGCTCAATTGGTGGACCCAGGTCGGGATGCGGACCCAAACACAATGTCATCCGGACCAAGACAAAATCCCTTTGTATATAATATGTATAAATTATACATGAGATTTCCATGCAATCTATAGGTGTATTTCTGCGAAGCCAGTCTTATGACAAATAAAAGTATCATCACTATGACAACTCAGTGAGTGAGCAAGAGGCCAGTGCGGCCAGCGAGTGAGGCTATTTTCTGCATCGGTCCGTAGCGACTTTTTTGGACCCTGGAAACATACGAAATTTGGCGAGTGGACCTTTTCAGTTTCTAGTTGAGCACCCCTGATCTATGATCTACTTTTTATGTCTGTTACCGGACAACAAATGCACAGCTACCTAGCAACAGTAGTGCGACGCAAGCTAGAACACACGTTTGACTGCTGCTGCATCTCGCGGTCTGCGTGATACTAAACCAGAGAGGAAAAGGACGTAAATATTTCGCTAAACTTTTTATGGTCATTGATGTGATATACTTTTAAATAACGCACTTATTCGTGGCATTCCACCGAACGGATTTCTAATACATCTGTGAGGACGAAATTAAGTCACTCTAGCTTGAGTCTCGGTGGTCCGTGTACCATTCGTTCTTTTGTTTTTTGATTCAGAACCAAATAACAAAAAAACGAAAAAACGGCTGGTTATTTCATTATTTCGTTTTAGTGACAAACAAAAAAACAAATTTTGATCTGTATTTCCAAATTTTATTTTCCTCTTTGTTTCAAAATAACGGCAAAGAAAAAAAGCTCGACGTGCTATTTTTAATTTTTGATATTTTCATTTCTCGGCCGTATGTGCCCCGGAAGTCAAAGCTGACCTCGATTAAATACCGGTAGGTTAAAATCATAACTAAATCCATACTGGATGTTGTCAGAAGAGGTGTTTTGTAACATATATGTGAAATTCACAGTCTATAACAAATCCAAACTGCAATATTTTTATGAAAATGAAGGCTATCAGTTGAAAGCTTTCATATCCGTCTACCTAGCCTGTACGCGCCAGGGTCTGCGCCAGGGCCTGCATGGCGCCCTCTGTCCATGGTGCTGAAATCGCGCACCAAAGAATCTTTTAATTCTAACGTCTCTGGCGGCACTACACTTATGTGTGAAGCTGAGCACATTACAGTATCATGAGGGGACACCAAACAAAAGGCTACAACCAAACAATACTGTTGTACCCTTTGCCGACACGTCACAAAACAATAATCCACGCGGCGGGACTATTTTGATTATATTCCTTCCAAAAAATGTCAAAATGTCACAAAAATCAGTAATGTGCATTGTCCGTAATTATACCAAACTAAAAAAAAGTATACACGTTGAAGATAATCCACGTTACAGAACTTCAACAAAAATGCGAGCCATATGGCACAAATGGCCATCCAAAATGCTGGTTTATAATAAAATAAATTGAGGCAATTACCACAAAAACAATAGCATCAGTTTTACACTGGAAAATGAAATATGGGCTAAAACTTCACCCCCTATCATCAGTACAGTAGGTTAAATTTCTGAGTAGATCTAGGTGCGATCATTCTCTCCTGCATTTGCAGCTGGTGCAGCGGCAGCCCTTGTATTGCACTGCGAGCTGTCCACGTGTGTGGTATAGGTGAAATGTGCACTGGCAGCACTCATCGTTGAGTTTGTGAGATGCCTTTAGTGGGAGTAATTGAATGTGTAAAAACACGTTGAACACAGTGGCAATGGCCATTTTCAGTAGCCTATGCTTGGGGAAGTATAGCATCAGCATGCCAACATTACATTTGCCAAACTAACATTGATGTAGTGCTGACATTTTACTGTAGCCTAATATCTCTACAAAATTGCGAGTACATTGAATTTAATTAAAGTCTCTCAACATGGCTTGCCATTCCATGAGGGATAAGGAGAATGCAGCTCACACGCGCACGCATTTTGTAGGTTTAGACAAATTACGGTGATAAACATATCCAGGTCAAAAATACTAACAGGAAAAGAGGGACAATGACAAAGGGAATGAATTCGCCAGGAAGACAGATTTTATTTGGCAAACTAACTAGAGACTTTCTAGGGTTCATGACAAAAGAATGCTTTAGATCTGATGGCTACTGATGTGGGGAAAACGTGTCAGAGCGCAATTCTTTCCTAAAGTCCAACAACACAATATCAAAATGCCATGGTGGACGCGACCTGCCACCAAAAGCCAGTTCTTTTCGGTTCATAGAAAGTAGATGCCTTAAAAAAAATCCAGATCCCATTAGGCTATAACCATGTCTCCACATTGTTCCAGAAGACAGCTTCGCTGATAAGCCTAGCTAATAGCTGTAAGCTGTAAGTCCACACCAGTGTTCGGTGGTCGTTGTCTATTACAAAACTGTTAATAAAACCTGGGGTCTTCGGGTAGCCTTGGCCTACGACATTTAAAACTATCAGTCGTACGTGCTGTGAGAGAGCCACGAGAAACGCGGTGGGGCGCAACATCGTCCTGTCTTTCGCAACATCGCCAACGGCAGGGGCAACAGCTAATCTAGTACTTCCGGGGCACATAAGGCCGAGAAATGAAAATATCAAAAAATAAAAATAGCACGTCGGCTTTTTTAATTGCCGTTATTTTAAAATGAAGTAGAAAATAAAATTTGGAAATACAGATCAAAATTCGTTTTTTCGTTTGTCACTAAAACAAAATAATGAAATAATGAGCCGTTTTCGTTTTTTGTTATTTGGTTCTGAATCAAAAAAGAAAAAGAACGAATGGTACACGGACCGGGAAGTCTCGAGAAAGTGCTTCCCATTTTCCATATTTTCATCCCAATGCTTTGTTTTTCCAAGCGAATTCATTTTTTCCAAGGGAAGTTGATATTGGACTTCACATCGAAGTCGGGTGTATTTATCATCAAATCTTCACTTCACACATCGTTTGGGTCAGTCAATATATATAATATAATATAGCCAATATAGCCTAACATTTCATCCGTTCACAGTTGCGTTGTTTTCCCGGATGAAATAGCCTAGACTTCACTGTAGCTGAGCTAACCCTATTATGAACACCAGCTAAATGTTGGCTAACAAATCAATGGACAACTGAAATTAGGACAGCTTGGTGGCTGTCCTAAAGTTAGGACCAATTATTTGTGATTTTTCGAAGTTAGGATGGTTCTGTAATACCCCTTTCTTAACTTAAGATAGGATGTGCAAAACAATTTTGGAAACGCTGCTCTGTAATACACTTTTCCTAAATTCGGTCCTAAAGTGCCGTTGCCGCGGTAACTAGACAGATAAGATAAGATTCTCAAGATAGGAAGGTTCTGTAATACGCCCCCAGGGCTATTACCTGAATACATGATCCACTACACTACCGGTAGTTTGATTACCTGAATACATGGTCTTTGTCATTGTGCTTTCTGGACTGTGCACCTGGGGGTGGCGTGTACCTTTAAAACAGAAGTTTGTGTATGTCAATACCAGTGCTTGTGTGCACATATTTGTTACAGTTCTTGTGATCAATATGTGTCTGCATGAGACTTTGAGTAACTTTTGTACAGTGCTCTGTCTTTCTGTCTGACTCTCTCTCTCTCTCTCTCTCTCTCTCTCTCTCTCTCTCTCTCTCTCTCTCTATCTCTCTCTCTCTCTCTCTCTCTCCCTCTCTCTCTCTCTAGCCTTAGGGCTTGCAGTGTAACAGAAGAGGGCTGTGCTCATCTGACATCAGCTCTGGCATCAAACCCCTCACACCTGATAGAGCTGTTTCTAGATTACAATAAACTAGGAGCCTCAAGTGTTAAGCAGATCTCTGCTCTGGTGGAAGACCCAAACTACAGACTTGAGAAATTACAGTAAGTAAAACCATGCAACATCATGTGTGCAATATTTCAGTGATTGTTAACTGACAGAGATTTTTAGTTATTGGTCTTGAGAAATACTTTTTTTATTTGCATTGAAATAATTTCTATTACCGTTGAAAAAAAATCATAATTATCTTATTATTATTATTTATAATGACCGTGTATTCCTGGCGATGTAACAGCATCACACTTTAACCTCCTTAATCACTCATTACCTGTCTAGTCTGTCTATGTCAGTTACCTGCTGCTAAATTGGCAGTCGTACCCTAATGTACCGGGCTACATTATTGTCAAATCTTTGTGTTTTTAATATCTTTTTCAGCTTGGAAAACCCTGGGAAGTAGCCTCTTAGCGCAGATGGGGTCGCCGGCCGACCAATTCACTATTTATTGAAAATACTCAACAACATCATAACAACATTGATATTACAGAGAGCTTTAAGTAACAGACTAAGACATAGCCATTAAAAGTTTGGTGAAAGTAAGGTTACAACATAGGCTCTGGTGACAGTAAGGTTATAACATAGGCTCTGGTGACAGTAAGGTTATAACATATGTTCTGGTGACAGTAAGGTTATAACATATGTTCTGGTGACAGTAAGGTTATAAATAGGCTCTATGCTAAGTGGTTAATTCAAAGCCAAGGGAAACCACTGGACGTCATGTCAAAACAATAGCAGACTCCTGTAACATATTATACTAATGTATACACGTTCATGTGACTGTAATTACTGTAGTATACTGGCCCCTCTACTGTAATGTAGTATACTGGCCCCTCTACTGTAATCACTGTAGTATACTGGCCCCTCTCCATTTATTAGTGTGAATGAATGAATAGCTAAATTATGAATGATTCTTTAAAGTGGACTTCACCTTTTAAACTCCACGGTGGTGACTGTGCTGTCACTGTTTATTGTTTTACTAACAGTTTTTCTTACGTTGTTTTTCTAACTTCCATTGAGGTGTCAATTTGCACTCCTATAATTTCACTAAAATGAAAATTAATTCAAGTTAACCTTATGTTGTTGTTGTTGTAAGCAAAATGTTTCTTATCAAAAGGGGTGTACTCATTATTGCTGTGAGGTGAGAGGTGGTTGTAAGCAGCCACGTCAACGATGTGTGTTTAAATTGATTATAATCCTGTTTGCAATTCACATGTCAACCGGGTTTAAGGCAACATTACATGATTGGCATAACACAGTGTCAACACATTAATAGTCTTAATTGTTAGAGAAAGATGTGATTTATTTTGAAAATCTGTGAACATATGTCATGCCCATTTTTTTTATCACTGCAATCATTTTTTAATAAACGTAATGTTTAAGTCTACACATGTCTGGATGATTCTTCCAACAATATCATGGACGCATTCTCAAATCCCATTGTGAGTAGCACTATGTCCATCCAGGCTGAGAGCACATTGGATGAAATGCCTGAATATGATGAATATGCAGTGCCCAAACAAAAAGTTTCAACCCAAAAAATAGGTCTCATACTCTAATATGTTGTTGGAGCACCTCTAGCTTTTACGTATTATGACACAAATTTCCAGTGGCATTGTTTTGATAAGTCCTTGCAATGTTACAAGATTCATTTCCATCCAGTATTGTATTCATTTCTCACTAAGTCCTTTTATTGATGATGTTGGCTGTGTGACTGTGGTGGCCAATAAAGGTGTGAAAGTATCACATTAACACAACACAGAGAGTAAAGAGTAACCTTCCTCTGACCTAACTGCAGCTGGTAGCCTATGCTCCATCTCTCATGAAGGCAGTGCACCGCCTGAAGTCTTGACATCAGCTTACCTACAGCATCATTTTAGCCTTGCAGTGCTGCACATGCTGGATGTAGTCTGCAGCACCTTCAGTACAGGTGAGGACTTGGAGTAGAGTAGGGAGGAAATGAAGGTGTCTGCCATGTTACATGAATATTCAAAGACTTAATACACATTATTGCACATTGCAGTAAACATATAGCAGACACTTGCTGTAACCAATATAATATGCACTTGCTATGTACAGTTGCTTTGAGGATGCTGTAGTGCAGAGAGGACAATGCAAACACAGACTTAAATCCCCTTCATACAAGTGATGGTGAAAAAGGAAGACTGGAAAAATAACATCCAATGTGTGAGCTAACAGTCTGGTAATACTGAATTGTTGGCAATTATTCTACCCAGAACACCTCCAATTCAGACAGCTTTGTATTTAGTAGTACCAGACTGTTGGGGTGTGTTGGCATCAGCAAAGGTGATCTCTACTCCATATTAATGGAATACCTTCTTTGAGATTGTGAAAAGATTGATAGGTGATGAAACACAAGTCAGGGGCTGTACAAGACATCTGCCTTTGAGGCTGGCGTGACTACAAGACTTACAAATCTCTCTTCTTCAAGTTCAAGTTTATTATAGACACATGATCATATATACCTACAAATCCCTCTTCCTCTAACCTCTCTTCTTCACCCTCTGATTGGTTCACATCATGGTTGCAATGGATTCATTCTCATTCAGATGATCAGTTAAAAGTGTCATTGGATTAATATTTGTGATTGGTCCATATCATATAAAATCTTAGTGACCCACGCATGAGGCAGCATCACCATCTAGTGGTGGCATCTAGTAGTGCAGTTTTGGACATAGCCAGGTAAGAGAACACATCTCTCATTGCTCTGACTCATCCTGGTGGTGACCACTAGCCTGGGAAATCCCATGCTGCTTTGTACAATCATTCCGATCTGCAAGAAAGCATGGAGTCTATCCTCAGCGAGGGTACCACCTCGCTCTCTCCAATCAGAGAGCAGGGAGGGTGGAAAGGCAATGACAACAGCCGTAAACGACACACCTCCTACGAGATTTAAAGTAGGCAGGTCACTAGACCTCATCTCACTTGTGATTAGGTCTGGTGACAACCAGGCAAGTTGACCAGGGCCAGTGTCCCCGGACATTAGGCTACATTCACTGGGATGCAGAACTGTACTGTATTCCCCCAATGGGACACTAACGGTAAAGTGTGGTGTCATTTTCTAGTTTATCTCCAGAATTTAATCTTCTCCTTCTCTAGTTTCATATTAGTCATGACTGAAAGTGAAGGCCCACGGATGCCAAGTAGCACAGCTCAGTGTGCAAACCTCCCTGCTGCAGCCTCATACAGTATCAGTAGAACGTTAGTAAACCTCCCTCCTGAAGCCTCATACAGTATTGGTAGAACATTAGTAAACCTCCCTGCTGAAGCCTCATACAGTATTGGTAGCGCTGAGCTGTTGGTCTGAAACTTAATATCAGGTGTATTGGTATCGTGCTGTGCCTGGTGAAAAAAAAATAAAGTCCGCGACACTGCTTGTCTACTGTGATTTATTTAATAGAGCGCAACGTTTCGACCTTCAGGTCTTCAAGGTCGAAATGTTGCGCTCTATTAAATAATTCACAGTAGACAAGCAGTGTCACGGACTTCATTTCTTTTTCACTTGGATTTACTCTCATTGTCTTGCACCTGGCCCATCGGGTGGGATGTGCACACATCTACTCCTCTGAACTATCTTGCTGTGCCTCCCATACCAGACTGGAGTGTTGACTGGCAGGTGGCGGGTTCGAGTCCCAGGTGCTGAACTGATGATTACTCAATTACACTCAGCTGCACTGAGTTAGGAAACTGTTTATGACATCAGAAGCATGTTGAGCAGGGCAGACCAGGTGGATATTCATGGGAAAAGATCATGTGTGTGAATGAGCAGCACACATTCTGGAAATAAACTACGGAAATTACACAGTGGCCCTTTAAGGCACCACGTAAGGCAAGGCAAGGCAAGGCAAGTTTATTTATATAGCGCATTTCATACACAGGTGCAACTGAATGTGCTTCACAAAGTTAACAAATGTAAATGAAAGGAAACAGGGAAGAAAGAAGGAAATGAATTAAAGTCAAAAAACATTTAAAACATTAAGATAAAACATAAGGTAAAAATAATAATAAAATAAAATAAAACAAATTAAATAAATATAAAAATAAAAACAATAATAATAAATTAAAAAAAGAATGATAAGTAATTTAAGCTAGGGGAAAGCATCTGAGAACAGCTTTGTCTTGAGTCTAGATTTAAAGCTATCAACAGCAAATTCTTCTCCGTTGACCTTAGTGACCTAGTTGGTGCATACAGCTGAAACATATCCAGTAGATATGTGGGTCCCATTCCATTTAGTGATTTAAACAGAAGTAGCATAGCCTTAAAATTCTGTAGCTTACTGGGAGCCAATGCAGCGATCTTAAAATTGGAGTAATGTGGTCGAACTTCCTTGTCTTTGTAAGAACCCTTGCAGCTGCATTTTGTACAAGTTGAAGCTGTTTAATGGTCTTATTGGGGAGGCCAGTAAAAAGACTGTTACAGTAATCAACTTTACTAGAAATGAAGGCATGTATTAGCTTCTCCAGATCATGTTTAGACATCAGGCCCCTAAATTTAGAGACGTTTTTTATGTGATAAAATGCAGACTTAGTAATAGCTTTCATGTGACTGTTGAAGTTTAGGTCACTGTCAATGAGGACCCCAAGATTTTTAACTGTTTCCCTTGCTTTCAGTCCCTTCGTTTCAAGGATAGTAGCAATCTTTTGTCTCTCCTCTCTTTTCCCAAATATAATTACTTCAGTTTTATCTGTGTTCAGCTGGAGGAAATTGTGAGACATCCATTTGTTAATTTGGTCCATGCAATGATAGAGTGATTCAAGGGGGGTATAGTCATTTGGGGACATAGATAAGTAGAGCTGGGTATCATCCGCATAGCTATGGTAATTTATGGAGTTATTCTCGATAATGTGTCCCAGTGGCAACATATACAGATTGAACAGTAGTGGTCCCAGAATGGAGCCCTGGGGGACCCCACAATTCAGAGACATCGGTGATGAGGTATGTCTTCCAATGGCGACAAAAAACTTCTTTGTTGTAAGTACGATTTTAACCAGTTGATCACTATGCCTGTAAAGCCAACCCAGTGTTCCAGTCTATGTAGTAGTATAGAATGATTAACTGTGTCGAAAGCGGCACTTAAATCGAGTAGCACCAAGACGGATGATTTGCCAGCATCAGAATTCAATCTTATGTCATTCATAACTTTAATAAGAGCTGTTTCAGTGCTGTAGTAGGCACGGAAACCTGATTGAAACTTATCAAAATAGCTATTAGACATTAGAAAAGCAGTTAATTGGTTAAAAACAATTATTATTTTACCCATGAATGGTAGATTGGATATGGGCCTATAGTTGTTTAGTACCAGTGCATCCAGGTTGTTCTTTTTCAGTAAGGGTTTCACAACTGCTTCTTTCAGACAGCCTGGGAATATGCCTGTTTGTAGTGAGGTGTTGATGATCTGAAGTACATCTGATGATATTAGATGTAAGATGGATTTGAAGAAGGCTAACTAAGTCAGATGTAGAGGAGCTAAGACTTTGTACCGTTCTATTAAAGCCGGGCATACACTGTGCGATATTTTCACTCCTGGGGCTTCTGCTCACACTGCACGATGGAATTTCACTGTTTAAAAGTTCACAACTTACTACTCACGTCCTCACACTACACAAGCCGACAGTTGGATGCGAGCGAAATGCTTCCACCGTACGACGCGACAGGCATGTTTCCCTGGTCTGCAGAGGAGGGAACATGCGCACCTGAGGTGGAGATGAGGTCGCGCTCAACAGCGAATCGCACGGCCCTATTAATTTGTGCATGTGAAGTGTCAAATCGGGTCGTAGCACTGCTTTAACTGTGCGATTTACGCACGAGCCACGACCAGAATTTCAAACCGTTTTGATTTTCTTGCGACCCTGCGATTGCACGATCGTGAGGCGAAATCGCTTGTCGTTACCCCATGTACACTGCACGATGCGAGACTCACGATTGACCTGCGATTGAGCAAGAAATCGGCCCGACTCTCAAAAAGTCGTGCGAGTGCCAAATCGGGGCAAAATCGGGGCAAAAGTCGCACAGTGTAAGCCCAGCTTTAATGAAAATTTCTCATGAGGTTAAGATTTAACTTCACCGTAGTAAGTTGGTCCGAATCATGGGCCGGTTGCACATGTGTGAGTATGTTTGTACGTATTTTTTCAATCTTTCCTTTGAAAAAGGATGCGAACTCATTGCATTTGCTGACTGAGAGGAACTCAGAGGGCATTTGATTTGGGGGCCTTGCTAGCTTTTCCACAGTGCCAAACAGGACCCGTGTATTATTAATATTTCTGTTAATTATGTCAGAGAAAAAAGATTGTCTAGCTTTAGAAATTTCTTGGTTGTATTTCGAGAGTGTGTGTTTATAGATTTGGTAGTGGACTTCAAGTTTGGATTTACGCCACTGTCTTTCAGCCCTCCTGCATTCTTGCTTTAGCAATATAACTGTGGGATTCATTCTCCAAGGTGCTTTTTCACGTCCCACTGTTTTGTTTTTTTCAGGGGCAATAACATCCATAATACGGGACATCCTTGAATTAAAATTAACCATGAGATCATCTGCACTCTCTGAAGTTTGACTTTGGATCTCTGAAAGTGCTTGCTGAAAGAGTGAGGCTGTCTCACAGTTGATTATACGTTTTTTGACTGTAACAGATTCCCTTTGAACATGAGGGTACATAGAAACATCAGAAAAAATGCAGTAATGGTCAGAAAAGCCATAGTCTTTGACACTAGCACAAGCATTAAGGCCTTTTGTTATTATTAGGTCTAAAGTGTGACCTTGGTTGTGTGTTGGTCCTGTTACATGCTGTGTGAGGCTAAAAATGTCAATAAGACTTAAAAATTCCTTAGCATAGACATTCTCTAAGTCGTCCACGTGAAAATTGAAATCGGCTGCTATAAACAAGCTTTCATAGTCCACACAAACATTCGACAACAGCTCACCAAATTCCTCTAAGAAGAGTGGTGCAGAAAGTCTTGGAGGTCTGTAAATAGTCAATAACAGTATGTCAGAAGAACATTTTAGAACTGCAGCTAAGTATTCAAAAGATGAAAATTCACCTAGTGCTGTCTTTTGACATTGAAACAGTGCCTTGAAAATAATTGCTATCCCCCCTCCCTGTTTATTCTGCCTTTCTGTACTAATGAAATTAAAGTGTGGCAGAGTTGCTTCTATAAGTGTGATAGAGCTAGTGGATTTTTCCAGCCATGTTTCAGTTAAAAATAAAAAAAATCAAGGTTGTGGGTACAGATAAACTCATTGACAACAAAAAATTTAGCATTGAGCATTGGAGGCATTTCCACTGTGGTATTCTGAGTGAGCTTTTTTGGGACAACTCTGAGATTTTCCATGCTTGCCCTCTTGGGGGAATGTATACGTGTCCTCAAGAGACCTCGCTTTGTTGTTAGAACTGGAATAAGATTGTCCACGGGTCCCCTTATCTGCTTATTTTCAAAACCACTGTTACTATGTGGGTAGGGACCCAGTTGATATCAGACTGTGCTTTCAACAAGGTCATCATCACTGATACTACTGTACTCCAGAGCACAGACAGGTGGTGGTGGGGCTCTGCCTTTTTTGGGTGCAGTCATGGATGGAAGTATCCTTTTAGATTTTGGGGTAGAATGAGGTTGACCTTGAGAAATATCTGCATAGGAGGCTAGGTAAGAATGTCTGGGGGTAGAAAAGGTAGATCTGGCATAGGGGAGTAGTCTCGCCATAGTTGCTGGAAATCTCAGTCTGGGAGATGAAGATGGTGTTTCGTCATTCCGGAAAGGTGGCGATTCCATTGGCGATTGCATTTTGTTGCCGTTGCCAGGGCTTGATGTTGGTGGCTGCGTTTCACCACATCTGGGGGCGATTTTGGTTTTGAGGAAACCACATTTCCTGTTTCCTGTGTTGACAGTCGCTTTTTGGCAGACCTGGGTGGTGGTATTGATGATGCCGATGGCATTTTGGCAGTCCGACAAGGAGGTGAATACTTGATCTCCAGCGAGCGGTTTGCTGACAGTTTCTGTGACAGGTCTTCCAGCTGTTCCGAAAGCTGGTTCAATTTGAGGCGAGTTCTGTGTTCCGTTGTTTTCCACTTGAGCAGAGAGGGACTTGGCTACGTCATCTGTGTGTGTGCTTTCGCCAGTCTGTGGCTCAGTTTGCACACTTACAGGCACAGAGGGCTTGTTGAAATGCCCCTGTGTCTGAGTGGATACAGATACAGGCCGCTTATCAGCGTCCAAGGTCTCAATGCTGTAAACCAACTGGTCTGTCAGCACTTTGGCGCCGGTCCAACTCAGTTCTGCACTGTTTTTTTTTAAGAGTACAGAGCGTCTCCAGAAACGGTCGAAGTTGTCAACAAAGCTGATACCGTTGGATCTGCATGTCCTTGACAGCCAGGTGTTTAAGGAATTTAATCTCGAAAACGCATAGTTGCGATAGCATGGTGCTGGTATTGGCCCGCTGATGAAGGATGGAATTTTCAGATCTTTTAGAGTTGAAAATAAGTCATTAAAATCCTTTCTGACAGTTATTTGCTCTTTGAACAGATCCGCTGCCCCACAGTGAACAACAAGGCGATCAATAGATCTGTGGTCAGACACCAATTGTGGGATACTATCCTTGGTCTCACGTACGGATGCATGGGGCAGACAGGACACTTTAAAAGTTCCATTTCCGACATTTTTCACACTGAGATCACCAACAACAAGTGTTGTAGGAGAGGCAGGCAGCTGCCGTCTAACTTTGTTCTTGTTGTTCCAATGCGGTGTACGTTCAGTTTTTATTCTGGGAGCAACTGGTTCCAATTGTTCAAGGCACTCAAATCGATTTTGAAGTTTTATGGGCTGCCCTGAAAAAGTTGGTCTGGCAGCAGCAGACCGCACTGGTGTTGAAGTTAGTATTTTATCTCTGTTTGTGGGTCGAGCCCCTTTGCTTTCCCAGTAGTCAGTAGGCCTACTCACATTTTGCTTTGTTTTGTAAGAAAGAAAACGCGGAAGTGAAGGTTCACTCACTGGTGGTCAAGTGTTCTACTACAGCTAGATGGCACTCGTGTCCAAGTGAATAGGTGTCAATGGGGCTGTAGTCACTTTTCACTTGACTGCGTTCGCCCCCCAGTGGGCACCCAAACGGAACTGCATAGCTTATTGGCTACAATGGGAATGAGGCTTCTCATCTGTAATTTCTCTAGTGACCCCTACTTGACCCGTTTAGCTTGACGCTCATGCAGAAGTGACCCCTTCACTTGACAGCTTGTTTATTTACCTACAGAAATGGAAAGCAGTGACAATAGCAAATTGCGAACTTTATTGTTCTGACTCGGACCCGGAGATAGTTGACTGAGGAGGATATTTGTTAAAGAAGACAGGATCCTCGTACACTATGGACATTTTGGACGTTCCCCTTGGATGAGATAAGGTAGGCAACTTTGGTTGTTTACCGTTTACTGTGAAGGAATCAGGCTGATCACCGTGGACCTTCAAAATAGCATCAAAGATACGCTGGGAAAACTCTTGTGAACAAACTGGTTGCCTACGTTACGTTCAAAAATTATAATAATCTGACATTTCTTGTGCAGTAGATGGGCTTTGGCTAGCTTGTTAGCGAAACTCCGGTGATGGTTTTGCATGCTCTCAAATAATGACAAAGCTTGTGGGGAGCAGGATATTTTTTTCCTCGAAAGAAAATGTTGCAAACTTGCATGTTGTGATGTGTTGCAAACTTACGATGGCACTGTAACGTGCTCCTGAAATGTCGGTGACTGGCAAAATAGACTAGTTGCCTACAGCCAAAATGAAGTCATTGGTCACAGACAAGTATTTTAACCTAGGCCTACTAGTAGCATAATTATATTCATTATTTGTGAAATTGGGCTCTGGAAGTCGTGTCATGAATTATCTGAGCGTGGCACGTTGATGCAATGCCGTCCGTGCATTTAGTCATTAGGACAAAGCATCATAATACCTCCCGAGTTGGCTAACCTAGGATATGCCATAATTCATAGACTAGCCTAATTATGCTCTAGTAGTTGCTAGAGGATGGGATTGGCGTAAACCACTGGCGAGCATATTTATAATGGTAACTGAAAGTTGTTCTTTTCCCTAAAAATTTGATGCCGCAACCCTTGTGAAAGAGTTGATTCCTTCCCACAACGTCTCTGTTAAAGCTTGGCTACACGGCACGTTTTGTGTAAGCTTAGTTGTTAGAATTTGTGTACTTTTGGAAACAGTCTCGCTCGTGGGACCAGAGGTTGTGGTAAATAAAATGGTAACAGAACAAAGTTTGCCTTGTGCTTGTCATGATCTTTTCGTGTGCGTCTAAAAGACTGCACATTGTTATGTTGCTTATCAACTTCATTTCAGTGAGAATGATGTGGGGTAGTTTTCGCTTCGTTGGACAACGCAGCATCTGTAAATGATGCGCCACAACGTCCATATTTTCAGACTGTACGAGTACCCAGACTTCTGCAGTGGGTTGCACCAGCTGGTCATAATTTCCAAAGTGTGCGTAAATTGTGCCTACGTTCGAGCATACAGACGAGTAAAAAAATAGTTGCACTTTGCATATAGTTGTAAAACTGAATGAGATGGCTGTCAGGAAGATAGAAAACAATTTTAAAACGTGGGCCATGAAACAGGGATGGTGATGATGCTATCCCATCTCGGAATGACATTTTAAATCGCCAAGATCTTGGTTAGAAAGAGACCGTATATTTTCATTAGCCTACGAAATACAGTTTAACCCCCTTTTTAGCGACAGGATAAGCACGGGAACGCAGGTTGGTAGACTGCTGCAAATCGTGTAATGCTAGTGTGTTGCTGGTAAGCCAGCAGACTTGACAGACGGCGTGAAGCCAATTTGTTGGACATAGTGTAGGGCTATGTTTCACAAACATAACTCCAGAATTGTCACGACTGCTTTATTCGGACTGCCGCCCGATTCATCCCTTTGTGTCGCTAAATATTTGACTGCTTACTGCCGTGACAACAAGGCCTACCAGTGTGCAGAAGTTAGGGGGGGGAAGTCACAACATTCATATCATAGGCCTACAAACCAGCAATGGGCTGCAATTTATTATAAAGTTGATATTAGGATTCATATCAGAGGATAAATTATGTTGGACTGTTTCGTTGCCCTCTCATTTGGGTTTTGCTGTGAACAAATGAATGACCGCTGTCCTTGGTGCTAGCGCGTTGTGACAGCGCTGCGTCTTCACCCAAATCATTCCCTAGCCTTCCGCCACTGTTCTAGAACTAAGTAGAATGATCCGCTGCACAAATACAATTTTCTTTCTGACGTAATATTCTGCTGAAAATGGCTGCGCCCATGGCTAGTAGTAAAAAAAAATCTGGGAGCGCAAGGCTACGGGTTAAAAATGTAAAAAAGATGAGAAATCGATTTTTGGGGACATGTGTCATCAAAAATAGGAAAATTGAAAATTTCCGACGTTTTCCTTTAAAAACTGTGTATATGGCAAATAAAATCCAAGATATAGTGTGAAAAAAGTAAAGAAAGTGAAGTTAGGCAGGAGCAAAGCAGAAAAGCGACCTACTCGCTTGAGTAGGAGGAGCGGAAGTAGCTTATATTGCACTTCTGGTATAATTCTCATACATAACACAAGCAATTACAGTACAATACAGTATATGCCCAAGTGCTACATCTGAAATAGTGTGTGTGTGTCTGTGTGTGTGTGAGTGTGTGTGTGTGTGTGTGTGTGTGTGTGTGTGTGTGTGTGTGTGTGTGTGTGTGTGTGTGTGTGTGTGTGTGTGTGTGTGTGTGCGTTAAGCTTATACTGGAGTGAGGAAGTCATGTGTGTGTCCGTGTGTGTGTGTGGGAGTGTGTCCGTGTGTGTGTGTGTGTGTGTGTGTGTGTCTGTGTTTCCATGTATGTATTAGTGTCTGTTCATGTGTGTGCGTGCATGTGTGTGGTGGGCAGGGCCTGGGACAAAACCATCTGAAGGGCCCCCTCAACTAAAACATGCACAGTACTGTGAAGCCAAATCCGCCCCCATCCCCTCTCCTTGGACCTGGGTCAACTGAACACCCCCCGTAGGCTTCCCTCTGCCTGTGTGTGTGTGCGTGTGCGTGTGTGTGTGTGTGTGTGTGTGTGTGTGTGTGTGTGTGTGTGTGTGTGTGTGTGTGTGTGTGTTAGTAGATCTTCATGGATGCTGTGAAGAGTTCAGCCAGGTCCTCTTCAGTGTGAGCCCTGGGAGACAGCTTGGTCACACGCTCCTGTCAACACACACACACACACACACACACACACACACACACACACACACACACACACACACACACACAAACAGAAACACACACAGTTTTTCAGAAGGTGAGTCTGTTAGGAGTAGCACAGTGGTATTGTGAGCGTGTGTGTGCGTGTGTGTGTGTGTGTGTGTGTGTGTGTGTGTGTGTGTGTGTGTGTGTGTGTGTGTGTGTGTGTGTGTGTGTGTGTGTGTGTGTGTGTGTGTGTGTACCTGGGGTAGAGTGCCCTTCACCAGAGCTGGAATGTCATTGGTTCCGTATCCCAACGCTGACAACCCATCATCCACCTGCAGACGGGAAATAAAGGGTTAAATACACACACACACACACACACACAACACACACACACACACACACACACACACACACACAGGCAATGTCTTAAATGACGTACTTTTGTCAGTGCACAGTGCACACAGTGCACTGAGTTCTTTAGTGCATAGTGTCGTGGAAACATTTCAGCACTATGCACTGTGCCCTCGCTGGAAGTGACGGCTGAGCATGGCATTAGCTCGCCAAAACATGAGTTGGCTATTGCGTCTGGGGCTTGTATTTCCATGTCCTTCCCCCCAAAGGACAACAATCGCACATGCAATACTTTGGTGGGCATGAAAAGGTTGGTGTCCCATCAACATTACTTACAGAATTAGGAGACTGTTGACCAAACTCTTCTACTGAACTGAATGCCACATTTCCTCCGTGTCATAGTCAACATGGCCGCCGTTTAGTGCATGCAGTGTCCATCATTCAAGCACTGCATTTTTCCGCCATTGTTAGGGGATCATCCTGGCACTTTCAGTGCACTGGCTCAACTGAAATTTTCAGCGTGAGCACCCTAGGCACTAAAAAACACGAAGTGCACAAGTGCGGCATTTGAGACACGGCCTCTATCTCTCTCTCTCTCTGTCTCTCTCTCTGAGTCTCTCTCTGTCTCTCATCGTGTCTCTAACTGCACACTTGTGCACTTCAGGCCTACAGTATGTTTCAGTGTGTATGGTGCTCATGCTGCACTCACAACGGTCAAAAAGTGCATGAGTAATAACAGGTGGACACAATGCACCCACTAAACAGTCTGTTTTTATTTCCCTATCCATTCGCATGAAAGATGGACACTGTGCGCACTAAACAGCCGCCATTTTGTTTACATAGTGAAAGAAATGTGACGTTCAGTTCAGGAGAAGAGCTATGTCAGCAGTCTTTTATTTCGATCACTTATGTTGAAAAGACGACCAAGGACCAACCTTTTCATGTCAAGTGATATAGTTACCATTTGGGGTGAAGGAAATGTAAACGCTGTGCAATGTAAACCGTAGCCAAACGATATTTTGGAATGTGTTTGCACTGTGCACTACACACCAATGCACTGACACAAGAGCACCGCTTGATACACGCTGTCTTGTCTCTGAAACACACACACACACACACACACACACACACACACACACACACACACACCAGGCACGTGCACTCCAATACGGCAGGGGAGGCACGGCCTCACCAGCTCCAGATGAGAATGATGAGATGCAGTTAATGTGAATAATAGTAACAATAACAGCTATTGTTTTCGAGCATCTGCACCATAACTACCATTTGAGCAG